>NC_057413.1:22789017-22875779 GCF_019320065.1 Cervus canadensis | reverse complement strand
GATGGTTCCGGTTTGCCATTCTCTGCCCAGGTAGTCCATGGCTCGGAGATTCGTTAGCTCGGCTTGCCCCGGAGAAACAAACTGACTTTGGATGTTCCTGATGATATCTATCACAGCGGTGTTAGTGCCTTGAGGATGTTACCGACCACAGCAATTCTAGTCTGACTCTGGTTGATTTGTGCTCAACTGGCGCAGAATTGAGGTCAGAGGGGACAAGTAAGGACTGCCTGGCAGACCAGTGGGCATTTGCCCCTCTCCGCCCCTCGGTTTCTATCAGCCAAACACTGCCCGTCACAGAATGGGCAGCTGCTAGAGTTCGAGGGCACCGAATCTCGCTCACTTTTCACCCAGGATCATTGAATCAACTTCAATCATTGCAATCCTTTTCTGGCACTCGAGAGATGGTGGTCACAGAACTTCCTAAGGTCACACAAACCCGCACAAGACAAAATCGAGCAGATTCCCGACGTCTTCTGTACCCGGACGCTGCCTAAAACGTCTGCTCTGCCTCTGGCAAGGAATTCTTCGCTTAGAGGTAGTATTTGCTTAGTGTGACTCATTGACTGTAGCGTTGTTGGTCGTGATAGGAGGGCGCACTCAACGTCGATCATTTCCTGAAAGAGAAAACCGATTCGGTGTGGCCAGCTTGGGCTAGCCGGGAGTCTCCTTTGTGACCGACCCGGTGGACTGTAGCCTACCAGGCTCCTCCCTCCATGGGATTCTCCAGGCAAGAATACTGGAGTGGGTTGCCCTTTCCTTCTCCATGGGACACCATTGGAGGGCGGAAGAAAACGACTAGGAGGGGAGAAAGCAAGTTTCCGTAGTGTAGTGGTTATCACGTTCGCCTCACACGCGAAAGGTCCCCGGTTCGAAACCGGGCGGAAACAGGAAAAATGCTTCGGGGTTTGCATTTTGAACCGTTCTCAGGAAACTTCCCGGAGAAGGCAATGGCACCCAACTCCAGTACTCTTGCCTGGAAAATCCCATGGACGGAGGAGCCTGGTAGGCTGCAGTCCATGAGGTCGCTGAGAGTCGGACACGACTGAGCGACTTCACTTTCACTTTTCACTTTCGTGCGCTGGAGAGGGAAATGGTAACCCACTCCAGTGTTCTTGCCTGGAGAATCCCAGGGCCGAGGGAGCCTGGTGGGCTGCCGTCTATGGGGTCGCACAGAGTCGGACACGACTGAAGCGACTTAGCAGCAGCAGCAGGAAACTTCCGAGAAACTCGGTAGATGAGGAGGCTTCCGAACTCCCACCGAGCCTCACCCGTAAACCTGGGGGAACTACCGACGATCCGACCCATCGAACTCGTCTTCAGGCACCGTATTCCATCTCCTACGGCAGAGCCTGCACTCAGCCCAGCTTAAGGCGCTTTCTGCGAGCCTTTTACACAAACAGCAAAGTCTTCCATGGATTCCCCGGGCCGTAGGCCGCAGCTTCCTCCGAGAAAAACTTCGGTTTCCTCGTTCACGTCAAGGAATACGACCGAAAACCAATTGTGCCTTCTTTTCCTTTGGTTTTCTTCTCCGAGAAAGCGTCTCGGCGACTCATTCTTTTGACTGAGGATGGAAGGCAACGACAATGACGAAACTCTCTTAGGAGAAGTAACAGTAAGGGTCAGTTGGAACTTGACATTTTGGAGGGGGAGGCGGGGCGGAAGAGGCGTTAAGAGGAAAGGAAGGAGAGAGGAGAACTTGCGCAGACGGAGGCCGGTTAGCTCAGTTGGTTAGAGCGTGGTGCTAATAACGCCAAGGTCGCGGGTTCGATCCCCGTACGGGCCACTGTCCTCTTTGGTCACCTCCTCCGGCAGGCTGCCACCTGCTTTCCGAGGCAACGTACCTCTTAACCTACACGGTCCCGAAGATCGTGCGTAGAGTTCCCTTGCGGTTGCGGCTGTTCCGCCGGGACGCCAGCCTCATCAGTCCTCCACTGTCTACTGGAGGATGCTGGCTAACCACGACGCCTTCTGCTTTTGCCTTCAGTCTTTTCCAGTGAGTTGGCTCTTCGCATCGGGTGGCCACAGTGTTTGAGCTTCAGCTTCAGCGACAGTCCTTCCAATGAATACTCGGGGTGGGTTTCCTTTAGGATTGACTGCTTTGATCTCCTTGCAGTCCAAAGAACTCTCAAGTCTTCTCCAGCACGAATTCTTTCGCGCTCAGCCTTCTTTATGGTCCAGCTCTCACATCTGTCCATGACTACGGCAGAACCCATAGCTTTGACTGGACGGTCCTTTGTCGGCAAAGTTACATCTCCGCTTTTTAATACGCCGTCTAGGTTGGTCATAGCTTTTCTTCCAAGGAGCAAGCGTCTTTTAATCTCGTGGCTGCGGTCACCGTCCGCATTGATTTTGGAGTTTTCCCCTTCTGTTTGCCATGAAATGATGGGACCGGATGCCATGATCTTAGTTTTCTGAATGTTGAGGTTTAAGCCAGCTTTTTCACTCTCCTCTTTCACCCTCATCAAGAGGCTCTTCAGTTCCTCTTCGCCTTCTGCCATCAGAGTGCTATCATCTGCCTATCTGAGGTTGTTGATAGCTCTCCTGGCAATCTTGATTCCAGCTTGTGATTCATCCAGCCCCGCATTTCACATGACGTACCCTGCATAGAAGTTTAATAAGCAGGGTGCCAATATACATACAGCTTTGCCCTATGCCTTTCCCAATTTTGAACCAGTCCCTTGTTCCACATCCAGTTCTAACTGTTGCTTCCTGACCCACAGACGGGTTTCCCAGGAGACAGGTAAGGAGACAGTTAGAGTCCTCCAACGTGTTCCAAATCCACCACCCTCACATATCTTTTACCCACTCGTTATCCAGTTTAGCTCTCCACTTAACCACAAGCCCAACATTTTTCCAGGCAGGCAGGGTTCTCTTTCCTCTGGGACCAATGGATGAGGACAGAGGGCCGGGCAGGGTCAGATGGTGGCCTAAGGAGAACAATTTGGTGGGAGGTGGGGGCGGGGGCAGTGGAAAAGATTCCTGGCAACCTTTTGTCAAAAGCGTATTGGATTTTAAGTTGTCTTTCCAAAGTAGTTGCTCAATCAACACCCTTTCTCAAATCCTCAAGAGATACAAAGTAAGGAGGCATTCTGAAAAGGTTTTCTTTCCATGTCTCTGAAGACACTTTAAGATGAACTGACAGCCAAGATTGCTGTCCATGTGGAGAGCTTCCCGGAGTTTCCTCTTCTCCCGGCTCTCTCCTTTCCGGTGCTCTGTCCTGCCGTCTCCAGCTGTCTTGGTCTCCTGGACTTTATCCGCCCCGACACTTCAACTCGGAGAATTCACCAGCCTCTGCCTGCACTGGGGCCTGGAAACTCTCTCAAGGCAGTAAAAACTCGGGTGCAATCCGAGATCTCACGTCAGTTCCCAGCAAAATCGCTCATTCATCTCTTTTCTGTCCGGGATTTACCATCCTTCTTTGCCTGATGTTTGGTGTCTGGAAAAGTGTTTCTGATCTGTTTTGCCAGGTTCTGGTTCTTTGAGGCAGGAGGATGCGTCTGATCCTTGTGATTTTGTCTTGGCTGGAAACAGGCCTTTCCGCTCTTTGGAGGAGGAAGAGGCGGAAGCTGAGGTCTCTTTGGTTTGTGGGTTTGTGCTCTGGGGTTGCAGGCTGCAGGGGAGCAGAGAGGGGCAGGTTGGTTCGTGCGGCGGCCTGTCCCAGGGGCAGCTGGCATCGCCCTTCTGAGAAACATGGGGCCTCCTGCTGCTTGTGGCAAGCAGTGTGTGCAGATATCGGGCCGGGCTCCAGGGTGCAGCTGGGTCAACCTCTGTGACGGGTTCAGGCTACAGGCCCCAGCGCCGGTCACATGGTCTTCTCCGAGGGGGTGAGTGTGTCAGTGTGTGTGTGTGTGTGTGTGTGTGTGTGTGTGCCAGGGCTGGTTGTGGGAGAGGAGGGCTCTGCTGGGAGAGCAGGGCCTGAGTCCAGGAGTGCCGAGGGGCTGACGTCACCAAAACGGGCATTCTGATCTCTGGCAGGCCCGCAAGCTGAAGGTGGGTGCCTTCTGATGAGGGGGCGGGAGCCTTGGAAGATGGGCGATCCGCACACTCTTTCCTCGTCACCGCCTGGCTGTCACCCGCAGGGCATCGGAACACATACCTGCTGCACCGGTGCCTCCCCCCGAGTCAATTCTGGTCGTCCTCCTTGGTGGCCGGGTGATGATTGCCACTTGGCAGAGCCTCAGAGGCTGGGACTGGATGAACCAACCAGTGGGACCCGCCCAGCACCTGAGTCCACCGGAGGCACCCCTCTCAGCCCCTTGATGCCTCTAGTCCCCGCCTCCCACCCCCAAGTTCTCCTTTCCTTTAGGTTATTACATCTCCGTGGGACCCTTTCCCCAACACTTTATTAAAGGATATTTTAAAATGTGAAGAGCTTACGTGTAAATTGAGCTGGATGAACTTCACCGAGGTATACTACTCCCACGTGACCACCGCCCAGCTCGAGGCTCAGGACATGCCAATTAGCCCAGAAAATCGCCTTATGCCCCCTCGCCAGTCAGTATTGCCTCCTGCAAGCTCATAGCTGTCTGATTTCTAGCGCCAGGTAAAGTGCCTGCTCTTGAATTTCGCAGAAGGTGAGTCATATAGCATATCCTATGGTAAGACTTTTTTTTTTTTTCTTTTTTTTCTTTTTCTTGCCTAGGACAATAGTTCTGAAAGTGATTTGAGTCTTCACACGTACAATAAGTCGTAGAAGTTTGATCTTATTGCTGGGAGGTTTATTCTTCCGATTTTATAAGCAAACCAAAATTTATCTGTACAAGGAAATGGGACGTTGCTCATGGTACTCATGGGAGGGAAAGAGCAGCCTAGCTAGGCCGTCTGTCAGCAGAGTGGCGCAGCGGGAGCGTGCTGGGCCCATAACCCAGAGGTCGATGGATCGAAACCATCCTCTGCTAGGCTTTCTTTTCGTGACTTCCATCCAGTTCGTTTCTCGAGCATCACAGGCACGACACAGTTCATCAGCTTACAGATGCACCTTTCTCCCTTCACCACTTCTAGAACCTTCCTAGTTCCTAATCATTATAAACCAGCAAGCGTTTTCCTTTCCCGTCCTTTTTCTTTTCTTTTCTTTTCTTTTTCTTTTGTCCTGGGCGGGGGCCCTGGGGCCGGGGTCGGGGGAGGGGGTGAGGGTGTAATAACAAAACCGGCCCTCCTCACTCATTTCCAAGAGAGGCAAACCTCTGGTCCTTCTTACTTCGGAATAGTTGACAAGTTTACCGTCCATTTCCAATGGATCAGCACTACTTCTTCCAGGGAATAAAGTACACACTTGATTCCAGTTAAGGTTAGGTTTCATATCTTCTTTACACTCGAAAGAAAAAACTTTTGTTTGTTTTTTTCTTGATTTCTGCCTGAGGACTGGTCCGCGAGTCTCCTACTGTCTGTCCCTTGTCTTTTTATGACTATGCACGCGCTGTGCGACGAGGTGGCCGAGTGGTTAAGGCGATGGACTGCTAATCCATTGTGCTCTGCACGCGTGGGTTCGAATCCCATCCTCGTCGTCCGGTTGGGTTTATGGCCTTCTGTTGTGGCTCAGCTGGGGAAGAAACCACCACCCGCAATGCGGGAGACTTGGGTTTGTTCCTTGTGTGGGGGAGATATCCATGCCCTACTTTTTCACTCCGACAGTTCTAGTTAACGGGAATGTTTTGTAAATCCTTCTTGAAGGCAATACACATTGCTATTACTTATGAAGATTCCAATCGCATGGACTTTGTGGGAAAAACAGAAGGAAAGGAGTTAAGTTAAAAAACGCAGGAGAATCAGATTACAGAAAATAGAGAAAAACTTCACCGTGACTGTGAGGCAATGTAAGTACTGAAGAAGAATGAGAATTAAAGCTGGAAACACAGCAGGTTAAAAGACCATCAAAGTGTTCCCAAGGAAGGAGGAAAGAACCCGTTCTTTGTGTAAATTCTCTGAAAAAGCCTGCAGTTTGAAGAATGGTACTGGGCACAAACGTGGAACTATAAGGCTTTCCAAACAGTAATATTTTTTAAAAGTTTTCAGAAATTACAGTTTCCTGTGAGACGAGGTGGCCGAGTGGTTAAGGCGATGGACTGCTAATCCATTGTGCTCTGCACGCGTGGGTTCGAATCCCATCCTCGTCGTCCGGTTGGGTTTATGAGCTTCTGTTGTGGCTCAGCTGGTGAAGAAACCACCACCCGCAATGCGGGAGACTTGGATTCAATTCTTGTATGGGGAAGATATCCACTCCAGTGTTTTGGCCTGGAGAATTCCATCAACTATAATCCACCGGGTCACAAAGAGTGGGACATATCTGAGCAACTTTCACTTCTACATGAGTTACTAAATTTAGATTAAGTTATCTTGAATGTTTTGTAAATCCATGTTGAAAGCAATGCATGTTGCTATTATAAAGACACCAGTCGCATGCACTTTATGGGAAAAACAAGCAAAGGAATTTAGTTTGAAAGGCAGGAGAAAATGAAATGAATATGGTAAAATAAAAAGGTTTCTGCATCAGAATTCAGCTGGCAAATTCAAGGAGGAAAACACACAAAAATTTTAGGAAAGTTTTTCTTTCTTTTTTTTTGTACAGTATTGTTTAATGAGTCCTTAGACTGTGACAAGAAAATAAAAATCCTCGAAACAGCAAGCACCATAAATAATGAGAAAACTTCAAAAAAATCAAATGGGGGAAAAAATGTGATACAATTGGGACTGGGAGGATGGTGAGGGAAGTGGGGGAGTGGGAGGGTGAGGTGAGGTGTAGAGGGACCTGCTCTCCTGTACTTATTGCTTTGAAGATGTTCTTATTTGGAAGCCCACTAAACTAACATACTTCAACTTACTTTGCCTGGTTACCCTGTGTGGATCACAACAAACTGGAAAATTCTTCAAGAGGTGGAAATACCAGACCACCTGACCTGCCTCCTGAGAAATTTGTTTGCAGGTCAAGAAGCAAGAGTTAGAACTGGACAAAGAAAAACAGAGTGGTTCCAAATCGGGAAAGGAGTAAGGCAAGGCTGTATATTGTCGCTCTGCTTATTTAACTTATATGCAGAGTACATCATGAGAAATCCCGGGCTGGATGAAGCACAAGCTTGAATCAAGATTGCCAGGGGAAATATCAATAACCTCAGACATGCAGATGACACCATCCTTATGGCAGAAAGCAAAGAATAACTAAAGAGCCTCTTGATGGAGGTGAAAGAAGAGAGTGAAAAAGTTGGCTTAAACCTCAACATTCAGAAAACTAAGATCATGGCACCTGGTCCCATCACTTAATGGAAATAGATGGGAAAACAGTGGAAACAGTGAGACCTTTATTGGGGGTGGGGGGGGTGTCCAAAAATCACTGCAGATGGTGACTGCAGCCATGAAATTAAAAGAAGTTTGCTCCTTGGAAGAAAAGTTATGACCAACCTAGACAGCGTATTAAAAAGCAGAGACATTAGTTTGCCAAAAAGGTCTGTGTAGTCAAAGCTGTGGTTTTCCCAGTAGTCATGTATGGATGTGAGAGTTGGACTATAAAAAAAGCTGAGTGCGGAAGAATTGATGCTTTTGAACTGTGGTGTCAGAGAAGACTCTTGAGAGTCCTTTGGACTGCAAGGAGATCCAACCAGTCCGACTAAAGGAAATCAGTCCTGAATAGTCATTGGAAGGACTTATGCTGAAGCTGAAACTCCAATACTTTGCCCACTTGATGTGAATAACTGACTCACTGGAAAAGACCCTGATGCTGGGAAAGATTGAAGGCAGGAGGAGAAGGGGATGACAGAGGATGAGATGGTTAGATGGTATCACTGACTCAGTGGACATCACTGACTCCAGGCGTTGGTGATGGACAGGGAGGACTGGTATGCTGCAGTCCATGGGGTCCCAAACAATCAGACTGGACTGAGCAACTGAACTGTACTGAACTGACCCTCTAAATTGTTCAGAGAAGGGACTAGCTGGGTTCTGACCAAAACTTTGGATCCCTTGACTCTGCAATTTGTGCCACAACATGATAGATATAAGCCATATATCATGCCCTAAGAATAGAGAGCAATAGCACTCAGTCAAGCATGGAAGAGCACTAAGCTAAGATATAGAATGAGTGGAGAATGAAAAGATGCGAAACGAGGGCAGAAGTTGAGAACTAGAGTGTCACCAGTGAGGAATGAGATTACAGAAAATAGAGAAAATCACCACAGAGTGAATACTGGAGTATCCGGGTTGAAAATGAAACTGCAAGAACAAAGAAAGTCAGAGGCAGAAAGAGGTGAGGTAGAAAAGTTGTATACAGTTCTTTTGTCAAGATACGGAGCAAAATTTGCATTTCCCCTCCACCGGAGGACCGACGAGGATGGGATTCGAACCCACGCGTGCAGAGCACAATGGATTAGCAGTCCATCGCCTTAACCACTCGGCCACCTCGTCTCACAGGAAACTGTAATTTCTGAAAACTTTTAAAAAATATTACTGTTTGGAAAGCCTTATAGTTCCACGTTTGTGCCCAGTACCATTCTTCAAACTGCAGGCTTTTTCAGAGAATTTACACAAAGAACGGGTTCTTTCCTCCTTCCTTGGGAACACTTTGATGGTCTTTTAACCTGCTGTGTTTCCAGCTTTAATTCTCATTCTTCTTCAGTACTTACATTGCCTCACAGTCACGGTGAAGTTTTTCTCTATTTTCTGTAATCTGATTCTCCTGCGTTTTTTAACTTAACTCCTTTCCTTCTGTTTTTCCCACAAAGTCCATGCGATTGGAATCTTCATAAGTAATAGCAATGTGTATTGCCTTCAAGAAGGATTTACAAAACATTCCCGTTAACTAGAACTGTCGGAGTGAAAAGTAGGGCATGGATATCTCCCCCACACAAGGAACAAACCCAAGTCTCCCGCATTGCGGGTGGTGGTTTCTTCCCCAACTGAGCCACAACAGAAGGCCATAAACCCAACCGGACGACGAGGATGGGATTCGAACCCACGCGTGCAGAGCACAATGGATTAGCAGTCCATCGCCTTAACCACTCGGCCACCTCGTCGCACAGCGCGTGCATAGTCATAAAAAGACAAGGGACAGACAGTAGGAGACTCGCGGACCAGTCCTCAGGCAGAAATCAAGAAAAAAACAAACAAAAGTTTTTTCTTTCGAGTGTAAAGAAGATATGAAACCTAACCTTAACTGGAATCAAGTGTGTACTTTATTCCCTGGAAGAAGTAGTGCTGATCCATTGGAAATGGACGGTAAACTTGTCAACTATTCCGAAGTAAGAAGGACCAGAGGTTTGCCTCTCTTGGAAATGAGTGAGGAGGGCCGGTTTTGTTATTACACCCTCACCCCCTCCCCCGACCCCGGCCCCAGGGCCCCCGCCCAGGACAAAAGAAAAAGAAAAGAAAAGAAAAGAAAAAGGACGGGAAAGGAAAACGCTTGCTGGTTTATAATGATTAGGAACTAGGAAGGTTCTAGAAGTGGTGAAGGGAGAAAGGTGCATCTGTAAGCTGATGAACTGTGTCGTGCCTGTGATGCTCGAGAAACGAACTGGATGGAAGTCACGAAAAGAAAGCCTAGCAGAGGATGGTTTCGATCCATCGACCTCTGGGTTATGGGCCCAGCACGCTCCCGCTGCGCCACTCTGCTGACAGACGGCCTAGCTAGGCTGCTCTTTCCCTCCCATGAGTACCATGAGCAACGTCCCATTTCCTTGTACAGATAAATTTTGGTTTGCTTATAAAATCGGAAGAATAAACCTCCCAGCAATAAGATCAAACTTCTACGACTTATTGTACGTGTGAAGACTCAAATCACTTTCAGAACTATTGTCCTAGGCAAGAAAAAGAAAAAAAAGAAAAAAAAAAAAAGTCTTACCATAGGATATGCTATATGACTCACCTTCTGCGAAATTCAAGAGCAGGCACTTTACCTGGCGCTAGAAATCAGACAGCTATGAGCTTGCAGGAGGCAATACTGACTGGCGAGGGGGCATAAGGCGATTTTCTGGGCTAATTGGCATGTCCTGAGCCTCGAGCTGGGCGGTGGTCACGTGGGAGTAGTATACCTCGGTGAAGTTCATCCAGCTCAATTTACACGTAAGCTCTTCACATTTTAAAATATCCTTTAATAAAGTGTTGGGGAAAGGGTCCCACGGAGATGTAATAACCTAAAGGAAAGGAGAACTTGGGGGTGGGAGGCGGGGACTAGAGGCATCAAGGGGCTGAGAGGGGTGCCTCCGGTGGACTCAGGTGCTGGGCGGGTCCCACTGGTTGGTTCATCCAGTCCCAGCCTCTGAGGCTCTGCCAAGTGGCAATCATCACCCGGCCACCAAGGAGGACGACCAGAATTGACTCGGGGGGAGGCACCGGTGCAGCAGGTATGTGTTCCGATGCCCTGCGGGTGACAGCCAGGCGGTGACGAGGAAAGAGTGTGCGGATCGCCCATCTTCCAAGGCTCCCGCCCCCTCATCAGAAGGCGCCCACCTTCAGCTTGCGGGCCTGCCAGAGATCAGAATGCCCGTTTTGGTGACGTCAGCCCCTCGGCACTCCTGGACTCAGGCCCTGCTCTCCCAGCAGAGCCCTCCTCTCCCACAACCAGCCCCGGCACACACACACACACACACACACACACACACACTGACACACTCACCCCCTCGGAGAAGACCATGTGACCGGCGCTGGGGCCTGTAGCCTGAACCCGTCACAGAGGTTGACCCAGCTGCACCCTGGAGCCCGGCCCGATATCTGCACACACTGCTTGCCACAAGCAGCAGGAGGCCCCATGTTTCTCAGAAGGGCGATGCCAGCTGCCCCTGGGACAGGCCGCCGCACGAACCAACCTGCCCCTCTCTGCTCCCCTGCAGCCTGCAACCCCAGAGCACAAACCCACAAACCAAAGAGACCTCAGCTTCCGCCTCTTCCTCCTCCAAAGAGCGGAAAGGCCTGTTTCCAGCCAAGACAAAATCACAAGGATCAGACGCATCCTCCTGCCTCAAAGAACCAGAACCTGGCAAAACAGATCAGAAACACTTTTCCAGACACCAAACATCAGGCAAAGAAGGATGGTAAATCCCGGACAGAAAAGAGATGAATGAGCGATTTTGCTGGGAACTGACGTGAGATCTCGGATTGCACCCGAGTTTTTACTGCCTTGAGAGAGTTTCCAGGCCCCAGTGCAGGCAGAGGCTGGTGAATTCTCCGAGTTGAAGTGTCGGGGCGGATAAAGTCCAGGAGACCAAGACAGCTGGAGACGGCAGGACAGAGCACCGGAAAGGAGAGAGCCGGGAGAAGAGGAAACTCCGGGAAGCTCTCCACATGGACAGCAATCTTGGCTGTCAGTTCATCTTAAAGTGTCTTCAGAGACATGGAAAGAAAACCTTTTCAGAATGCCTCCTTACTTTGTATCTCTTGAGGATTTGAGAAAGGGTGTTGATTGAGCAACTACTTTGGAAAGACAACTTAAAATCCAATACGCTTTTGACAAAAGGTTGCCAGGAATCTTTTCCACTGCCCCCGCCCCCACCTCCCACCAAATTGTTCTCCTTAGGCCACCATCTGACCCTGCCCGGCTCTCTGTCCTCATCCATTGGTCCCAGAGGAAAGAGAACCCTGCCTGCCTGGAAAAATGTTGGGCTTGTGGTTAAGTGGAGAGCTAAACTGGATAACGAGTGGGTAAAAGATATGTGAGGGTGGTGGATTTGGAACACGTTGGAGGACTCTAACTGTCTCCTTACCTGTCTCCTGGGAAACCCGTCTGTGGGTCAGGAAGCAACAGTTAGAACTGGATGTGGAACAAGGGACTGGTTCAAAATTGGGAAAGGCATAGGGCAAAGCTGTATGTATATTGGCACCCTGCTTATTAAACTTCTATGCAGGGTACGTCATGTGAAATGCGGGGCTGGATGAATCACAAGCTGGAATCAAGATTGCCAGGAGAGCTATCAACAACCTCAGATAGGCAGATGATAGCACTCTGATGGCAGAAGGCGAAGAGGAACTGAAGAGCCTCTTGATGAGGGTGAAAGAGGAGAGTGAAAAAGCTGGCTTAAACCTCAACATTCAGAAAACTAAGATCATGGCATCCGGTCCCATCATTTCATGGCAAACAGAAGGGGAAAACTCCAAAATCAATGCGGACGGTGACCGCAGCCACGAGATTAAAAGACGCTTGCTCCTTGGAAGAAAAGCTATGACCAACCTAGACGGCGTATTAAAAAGCGGAGATGTAACTTTGCCGACAAAGGACCGTCCAGTCAAAGCTATGGGTTCTGCCGTAGTCATGGACAGATGTGAGAGCTGGACCATAAAGAAGGCTGAGCGCGAAAGAATTCGTGCTGGAGAAGACTTGAGAGTTCTTTGGACTGCAAGGAGATCAAAGCAGTCAATCCTAAAGGAAACCCACCCCGAGTATTCATTGGAAGGACTGTCGCTGAAGCTGAAGCTCAAACACTGTGGCCACCCGATGCGAAGAGCCAACTCACTGGAAAAGACTGAAGGCAAAAGCAGAAGGCGTCGTGGTTAGCCAGCATCCTCCAGTAGACAGTGGAGGACTGATGAGGCTGGCGTCCCGGCGGAACAGCCGCAACCGCAAGGGAACTCTACGCACGATCTTCGGGACCGTGTAGGTTAAGAGGTACGTTGCCTCGGAAAGCAGGTGGCAGCCTGCCGGAGGAGGTGACCAAAGAGGACAGTGGCCCGTACGGGGATCGAACCCGCGACCGTGGCGTTATTAGCACCACGCTCTAACCAACTGAGCTAACCGGCCTCCGTCTGCGCAAGTTCTCCTCTCTCCTTCCTTTCCTCTTAACGCCTCTTCCGCCCCGCCTCCCCCTCCAAAATGTCAAGTTCCAACTGACCCTTACTGTTACTTCTCCTAAGAGAGTTTCGTCATTGTCGTTGCCTTCCATCCTCAGTCAAAAGAATGAGTCGCCGAGACGCTTTCTCGGAGAAGAAAACCAAAGGAAAAGAAGGCACAATTGGTTTTCGGTCGTATTCCTTGACGTGAACGAGGAAACCGAAGTTTTTCTCGGAGGAAGCTGCGGCCTACGGCCCGGGGAATCCATGGAAGACTTTGCTGTTTGTGTAAAAGGCTCGCAGAAAGCGCCTTAAGCTGGGCTGAGTGCAGGCTCTGCCGTAGGAGATGGAATACGGTGCCTGAAGACGAGTTCGATGGGTCGGATCGTCGGTAGTTCCCCCAGGTTTACGGGTGAGGCTCGGTGGGAGTTCGGAAGCCTCCTCATCTACCGAGTTTCTCGGAAGTTTCCTGCTGCTGCTGCTAAGTCGCTTCAGTCGTGTCCGACTCTGTGCGACCCCATAGACGGCAGCCCACCAGGCTCCCTCGGCCCTGGGATTCTCCAGGCAAGAACACTGGAGTGGGTTACCATTTCCCTCTCCAGCGCACGAAAGTGAAAAGTGAAAGTGAAGTCGCTCAGTCGTGTCCGACTCTCAGCGACCTCATGGACTGCAGCCTACCAGGCTCCTCCGTCCATGGGATTTTCCAGGCAAGAGTACTGGAGTTGGGTGCCATTGCCTTCTCCGGGAAGTTTCCTGAGAACGGTTCAAAATGCAAACCCCGAAGCATTTTTCCTGTTTCCGCCCGGTTTCGAACCGGGGACCTTTCGCGTGTGAGGCGAACGTGATAACCACTACACTACGGAAACTTGCTTTCTCCCCTCCTAGTCGTTTTCTTCCGCCCTCCAATGGTGTCCCATGGAGAAGGAAAGGGCAACCCACTCCAGTATTCTTGCCTGGAGAATCCCATGGAGGGAGGAGCCTGGTAGGCTACAGTCCACCGGGTCGGTCACAAAGGAGACTCCCGGCTAGCCCAAGCTGGCCACACCGAATCGGTTTTCTCTTTCAGGAAATGATCGACGTTGAGTGCGCCCTCCTATCACGACCAACAACGCTACAGTCAATGAGTCACACTAAGCAAATACTACCTCTAAGCGAAGAATTCCTTGCCAGAGGCAGAGCAGACGTTTTAGGCAGCGTCCGGGTACAGAAGACGTCGGGAATCTGCTCGATTTTGTCTTGTGCGGGTTTGTGTGACCTTAGGAAGTTCTGTGACCACCATCTCTCGAGTGCCAGAAAAGGATTGCAATGATTGAAGTTGATTCAATGATCCTGGGTGAAAAGTGAGCGAGATTCGGTGCCCTCGAACTCTAGCAGCTGCCCATTCTGTGACGGGCAGTGTTTGGCTGATAGAAACCGAGGGGCGGAGAGGGGCAAATGCCCACTGGTCTGCCAGGCAGTCCTTACTTGTCCCCTCTGACCTCAATTCTGCGCCAGTTGAGCACAAATCAACCAGAGTCAGACTAGAATTGCTGTGGTCGGTAACATCCTCAAGGCACTAACACCGCTGTGATAGATATCATCAGGAACATCCAAAGTCAGTTTGTTTCTCCGGGGCAAGCCGAGCTAACGAATCTCCGAGCCATGGACTACCTGGGCAGAGAATGGCAAACCGGAACCATCCTGAATCCTGAAATGTCAAGAGTCGGTGATCAGTCCCAGATTCTTTGGTTTTCCGCTTAAAACAAACAGAGAGACAAACAAACAACAACAACAACAACAAACACCGCTAACTGACAGACCAAGAGGGAGTGGACGTGAGGCTCGTCTCCCGCTCCCTCGCTTGGCGCCCTTTGGTCCAAAGGGCTGCTGTCCGAGTTTGGCTTTGTATGCAGAGGTCACAGCAGGTGTTTGTTGGGTTCCGCGTGGAACAGCCCTCTGAGGACCACGAAAAAGAAATGTAACCACGGCAAGTAGAGGACTTAACTTGCAGGAAGAGGTTTCCGTGGCCGGTTAGTTCAGCTGGTTAGAGCGTGGTGCTAATAACGCCAAGGTCGCGGGTTCGATCCCCGTACGGGCCAAGGGGACTTTTGCTCCTTACCACTCAAGGTCTTACCCATTTGAACCCTGGATTTGTACTAACTTATTAAAGAAAAAAACAAACAAACAAACAAACAACAACAACAACAAAACACCAAAACAGCAGCGTATTACTCCTCCCTTTTGGAACTGTCCTTCCAGCACTCTTCTGGAAGTCAGGGTGCAGGGCCAGCTCCGATATCCGGTGCGCACCACCCTGGACTTTCTTGGATTTAACAGTTCCTCAGTCAAAGCCACTCTTCTTTCTATTCGGAAGGGGGGAGGAGGGTGGTGAAGGGTAACCCAGTGGGAATAAGGTGTGAAGAAACCTGCCGAGCCTTTTCCCTTCTTTCTTTCTTTCTCTTTCTTGTTGCTCGTCCTCCTTTTCTTTTTTCTTAAAGCCTCTTTGATGTGCAACTCAGTACAGGTGTCCCTATGTGGTCCTTTCTCCGCATTTGCTGTGGGAGATGGAAACCAGAAAATGCTTGATTGTGGATGTTCCAGTGATAGCCTTTGAAGGGTCCTTCGCACTCCCACAAGAGGCAGGATGGCCCCACGGGGTGACAAGAAGCAAGGTTGAGCGAGCTTTTCGTAGCGCTTGTGAGCCGCCAAAGCTTGAAGAGTTTGGGTGTGGTTCAAGTGCAGGAAGATGAGTTGTCAAAAAGGTTTCGAGCCAGCCAGGAGTCGAACCTAGAATCTTCTGATCCGTAGTCAGACGCGTTATCCATTGCGCCACTGGCCCCCTGCGACAGGAAGGCTTAAGCATGTCTCTTTCAGCGAGGCCTCTGAAGTCGCTGGTTCTGCTATGAAGATAGAAATAACCCCGAAACTGACGACTCGCACCCATTCACTTCATTTAGGGTTAGTGTATGTACTACAACGTTGTTTTCCATGTCTACATTTTGGATTACAAGCAAATCTAACCCTTAGAACATTCCATACATGATAGAAAGAAGTCACTCCTTGAAAGCAAGTTTTCTGCTGTGAGTGCTCCTGGTTAATTTCTGCTCCCTGTTAATCTGCCGTGCTTCCACCTACCTCCCTCATCTGTTCTACACTTCTTTGGGGCCCTGATGATATGTCTGCGGATGGTTACTGACTGCCCAGTATTCTCTTTAACTAAGTGTTAGACAATAAAGTACATCTTTTTGGTTTGGAAGTGCATTTGGCCATAAGAATCACATTCTTCTCTTAGGGTTAAAAGAGTAATTAATACTCCCTAAGAGGGAGAATCATGGCCAAATTCTATGATAAATCATGCATCGGATAAAAAAGCATGCAGAAGTCAATGGTAAAGGCAAAAAGAGGCAAGAAGGCAGGAAAGGTATACTCAAAGGTGCAGAAATCACATTAGGCAGAGACTGCTGGGATTCAGGAAATGATTGAATACCACATAAAATTGAAACAGACAGACATGCTCTCTCTAGATCCCGTGGTTACATGCTGCTTTTCGTTTTCAAGTTGGGCATAAGGAACACCTCTAAATATACAAGTGCCTTGAGAGAAGGACTTTGGGTGTTGAGAGAGACAGGGCACAGTGATGCTCTTTATGGCACACACTTGGAATCCAGAGTGCAACTCCTTCTCACCCCAGCATTGCCATCTTTTGCCTAACTGGCCTTTGCAGTAAAAGACAGGTGTACAGAAACTGACAGAAATGTGAAGATTTATGCAGAAAGCTTTGCGGAAGTTTTATCTGAAGGAGTGATGATGGAGGGCAAGTTTCGAGGTTGAGGAGACAGTAACTAGGAACAGAGGTGGAACAAATAGCATATTCACAAATCTCTGGGAAATAAGAGGACAGGGTGGTGGGCAGAGAGGGGGGCAGTGAAGTGTGAAAGGAAGCTGGAGACATAGGAGAGGCCATGGAGAGGATGTCAGGGCATAAGCTTAAGGGTCATGTCATGAAACAGGTCTCAGATGCTCAGGTGGTAGGCGACTCTTTCAGAAACACTGCTTTCTGCCTTTCATCCATTTGTCCTCTCAACGTTCACAGAATCTGAGATCTAGTCTCATCTGATCTGAGTAAAAGTCAGCTAAAATTCCCCCAAATAGCGGAGAAACCTCCCAGGCATTCAAACCATGCAGCCCCCTTTAGCCCGCAGCGGGCAACAGCGGTGGTCCCCGTGGACAGCCCGGCCAACCCGCCCGACTCCCTCAATTGGAATTTCAGGGATCTGCCACCCCCAAGAGCTGAACTGCACTGGCGCAGAGGCAATGGGAGTTCAGACATGGAGGTATCACTTCCCTTAGTGGCGAGCCCCCGTTTTGCAGTCTGTACTCTGGTGTCAAGGGAAATAATCAACAAACAGTCTATACCGGGAACAGAAGAAAAAGTGTGAATCAAGCCAAACTAAGGACGATAGCCCTGTGTGAGTGTCTCTCGCTAATTCCGAAGAACGGCTCCGGAGAAACATGGCGTTCAGCAGTTTTATACCTTGTCTACTTATATAGATTGATTATATATATTTATATAGGTTGAGTATAGTCTTTGCAGCCAAAGATGGAGAAGCTCTATACAGTCGGCAAACACAAGATCGGGAGCTGACTGTGGCTCAGATCATGAACCCCTTATTGCGCTATTCAGACTTAAATTGAAGAAAGTAAGGAAACTCATTAGGCCATTCACGTATGACCTAAATCATATCCCTTATGATTATACAATGGAAGTGACAAATAGATTCAAGGGATTAGAATCTGATCAACAGAGTGCCTGAAGAACTAGAGGTTCTTGACAAGGTTCAATGTCAAGAACGGAGGTTCGTGACATTGGACGGGAGGCAGTGATCGAGACCATCCCCAAGAAAAGGAAATGCAAAAAAGGCAGAATGGTTGTCTGAGGAGGCCTTACAAATAGCTGAGGAAAGAAGAGAACTGAAAGGCAAAGGAGAAAAGGAAAGATATACCGACTTGAATGCAGAGCTCCAAAGAATAGCAAGGAGAGATAAGAAAGCCTTCCTCAGTGATCAATGCAAAGAAATAGAAGAAAACATTAGAATGGGAAAGACTAGAGATCGAGTCAAGAAAATCAGAGATAACAAGGGAACATTTCATGCAAAGATGGGCACAATACAGGACAGAAATGGTATGGACCTAACAGAAGCAGAAGATATTAAGAAGAGGTGGCAAAAATGCACAGAAGAACTATACAAAAAAAGATCTTCATGAGCCAGATAATCACGATGGTGTGATCACTCACCTAGAACCAGACATCCTGGAATGGGAAGTCAAGTGGGGCTTAGGAAGTATCACTATGAACAAAGCTAGTGGAGGTGATGGAATTCCAACTGAGCTATTTCAAATCCTAAAAGATGATGCTGTGAAAGTGCTGCACCCAGTAGGCCAGCAAATGTGGAAATCTCAGCAGAGGCCTCAGGACTGGAAAATGTCAGTTTTCATTCCAGTCCCAAAGAAAGGCAATGCCAAAGAACATTCAGACTACCACACAATTGCACTCATCTCACACGCTAGCAACGTAATGCTAAAATCTCCAAGATAGGCTTCAACAGGATGTGAACCATGAACTTCCAGATGTTCAAACTGGATTTAGAAAAGGCAGAGGAACCAGAGGTCAAATTGTCAACATCTGTTGGATCATCGAAAAAGCAAGAGAATTCCAGAAAAACATCTACTTTTGCTTTATTGACTACGCCAAAGCCTTGGACTGTGTGGATCACAAGAAACTGTGGAAAATTCTTCAAGAGATGGGAATACCAGACCACTGGACCTGCCTCCTGAGGAACTGTATGCAGGTCAAGTTAGAACTGGACACTTAGAACTGGACATGGAAAAACAGAGTGGTTCCCAATCAGGAAAAGAATATATCAAGGCCATGTATTGTCACCTTGCTTATTTAAGGTCTACGCAGAGTACATCATGCGAAATGCTGGGCTGGATGAAGCACAAGCTGGAATCAGGATTGCTGGGGGAAATATCAATAACCTCAGATACGCAGATGACACCACCCTTATGGCAGAAAGCGAAGAAGAACTGAAGAGCCTCTTGATGAAAGTGAAGAGGAGAGTGAAAAGTTGGCTTAAACCTCAACATTCAAAAAACTAAGTTCATGGCATCTGGTCCCGTCACTTCATGGCAAGTAGATGGGAAACAATGGAAACAGTGAGAGGGGGCTCACTCTCACTGTTTTGGGGGGGTCTCCAAAATCACTGCAGATGGGTTGCTGACTGCAGCCATGAAATAAAAAGATGCTTGCTCCTTGGAAGAAAAGCTATGACCA
Source organism: Cervus canadensis (assembly GCF_019320065.1). Classification (NCBI taxonomy): domain Eukaryota; kingdom Metazoa; phylum Chordata; class Mammalia; order Artiodactyla; family Cervidae; genus Cervus; species Cervus canadensis. The sequence continues at coordinate 22,856,725 of NC_057413.1, read as the reverse complement.
GTGTAGACAGCATATTTAAAAGCAGAGACATTCCTTTGCTGACAAAGTTCCGCCTAGTCAAAGCTATGGTTTTTCCAGTAGTCATGTATGGATGTGAGAGGTGGACTCTAAAGAAAGCTGGGCACCAAAGAATTGATGCTTTGGAACTGTGGTGTTGGAGAAGACCCTTGAGAGAGAGTCCCTTGGACTCCAAGAAGTTCCAACCAGTCTATCCTAAAGGAAATCAATCCTGAACATTCATTGGAAGGACTGATGCTGAAGCTGAAGCTCCAATATTTTGGCCAGCTGATGTGAAAAACTGACTCATTGGAAAAGAACCTGATGCTGGGTACAACTGAAGGCAGGAGGCGAAGGGGACGACAGAAGATGAGGTGGTTGGATGGCATAACCGACTCGATGGACATGACTTTGGGCAAGCTCCAGGAGTTGGTGATGGACAGGGAAGCCTGGCGTGCTGCAGTTCATGGGGTGGCAAAGAGTTGGACTCGACGGAGCAAGTGAACTGAACTGATTCCTTATCAGAACAAAAAACATCAAAAGTGAAATGGCACATTCCTTAAAGTTTTCAAAAAAAAAAAAAAAAAGGCAGATCAGCCAGTACACATCAGATCAGTCTGGCCCAGGTACCTGGGAAATACTACTAGTGTTCACCTCTCAGGGAGAAAAGCATTTAAGCTTTACCTTTAAAACAGACTTTTTCTTTTTTTTTTTTTTTTTTTTTTACCATTCATTAGGCATGAACATATGTAAGCTAGAATGACTTCCCCATACCTCAACATGTGACCATTTCTTTCAGAACCATCAAGTAGAAATACAGATTTTATTTTCTCTGGCTCCAAAATCACTGTGGATGATGACTGCAGACACAAAATTAAAAGACGCTTGCTCCTTGGAAGAAAAGCTATGAGATACCTAGACAGCGCATTAAAAGGCAGAGACAGCATTTTGCCAACGAAGATCCCTCTGGTGAAAGCTATGGTTTTTCCAGCAGTCTTTTAGGGATGAGAGAGTTGGACCATAAAGAGGGCTGAATTTGGAACTGTGGTGCTGGAGAAGCCTCTTGCGGGTCCCTTGGACTGCAAGGAGATCAAACCAGTCAATCCTAAAGGAAATCAACCTTGAATATTCATTGGAAGGACTGATGCTGAAGCTGAAGCTCGAATGTTTTGGCCACCTGATGTGAAGAGCCGACTCACCGGAAAAGACCCTGAGGCTGGGAAAGATTGAGGACAGGAGGAGAACGGGGCGACAGAAGATGAGATGGTTGGATGGCATCATCGACACAGCGGACATGAATTTGAGCAAACTCTGGCAGATGGTGAAGGACAGGGAAACCTGGCGTGCTGCTGCAATCCGTGGGGTCCCAAAGAGTGGGACACGACTTAGCGACTGAACAGCAGCCACAACGGAAATACCGTGTGCGGTATTTTCTGTGGTTTTTAAATTTAAAAAGTCTGTGCCTAAAACACACGCGGCACCGAGTCAATAAATATACCATTTAAACCTTTCCCCCTATCCTTTCTCACTTCTGAGAAATCCCTCACACAGGCGGGCCAATCCAGAGAGCGCTGTTCATGGTCCTGACCATGGATGGTCCTCCGCGAATAGTTCTGGTTTCCCCGCGGCGAGGTGGACCTTCTCCGCCTGCCCGTCGCGCGCTTCCGGTCGATCTCGATGCCGAGTCCCCGAACCGTCCGAGAAGAGCCGCTGCTGGCCCAGATACCCTGCCTGCGAGGGCCCCCAGGCCCCGTTCCGTGTATGTCTGTCCCACAGCCTTGTCTCGAAACACACGCAGACAAACGCACTTCCACTCCATTCCGATCTCAGCCGGGACCGTTCTGTGCCTAAATGGAACCGTCCTTTGAACCCGGGGAAGCGACGGGTCTGGGCGACGGAAGGACAACCCGCGGCAGGATGTGACCGGTCCTCCCAGGCAAGCCTCGGTGGGTGGGTAGTTGGGTCCGGCTGCAGACGACCGCGTGCTGCCTGGGCTCCCGGAAAAGCGGCGAGTCGGCTTCGACCGCGTGGTGGAAACTTTTGAGCAGAGATTCGGATCCAGGCGGACTACGGAATACTTCCCTGAGGGTACTGGTGGGGATCCGCAGGCGGACCCGGGGAATTGGGAGAAAAAGGAAAGGACAGTGAGATTAAGCAACGGTCTCCACCCGACACAAGATCTCCGTGTAGTTTCTGGGGACAGGAGACTTCTGATTCATTGCTTTCATCCCCTCCTCCATTCTTTTCCACCTTCTGCACACACAGATTTTATGTCGAAGGTTTTTGAAAATATTTCTGGTAAGGGGACGGGGGCGGGCGGGGAATTGCCAGAGATGGAAGACATCTGGAAACCTGCCCCATTTTTCGGTCTGTTGGTTTTAGCTTCTTGTTTGACTGATTGCATTCTTTCATTGATTCACTTGTACTGCTGTAGGCCTACCTCAGTTGCTTCGGTCCAGCTGCTTGCATTTCAAATCATTTGCCCATAGGCTACCAGTGAAAGGGAAAACAATAAAGCTTGGTGAAGAAAAGGTAGCGACATACTTCCAAGTATTTGAGATGAGCGACTCTTTGTTAGACAGGCCAGAAGGAGCACTAAGCGTCCAGGACATAATAAGCACTAAGCTACCCCCGTACCTCACAAAAACTGAACCCCTTTTTCCTCAAAACTGCACTAGGAGAGAACATTACAATCGACGCATTGTAAAGCTGGTGGAGTGAGAGAAACGTCAAGAAATGTTGAAATAGAGTAAGTATTTTAAAAGGCCGTCGGTGAGAGCACGGGTGCTCTGAGGATACGTTGGAATCGGGAACCTTGGACAGGGCAGAGAATCCTAAGGTGATCTTTGCATTTATGTATGAAAGAGCAAAAGCCGAAGGACTGGGCTGTTTCCGCCCGGTTTCGAACCGGGGACCTTTCGCGTGTAAGGCGAACGTGCTAACCGCTGCACCACGGAAACGCCACGCCCCTGAGGGGCATTACAAGTCCCATAAAACAGCATACTCGGTCCCTTTGTTGCTCCCCACGTCCCAGCCCGCAACGCCCCCAATCTAGCAATTTTGAATCTTTCTCTTGCAGAGTGTTTTCACTCGCGGTGCCTTTGCTTTCCATCGTTTCAAAACCTTTTGCTAAAAGAATAATATCGAAACTCTACGGCTCATAACCAAACCTAACTCAGTGGTGGGGGTGGTTTAGTCGCTAAGTCGTGTCCGACTCTTGCCACCCCACGGACTGTAGCCTGCCAGGCTCCTCTGTCCATGGAATTCTCCAGGCTGGACATCTGGAGACAACCCACTGGAGTGGGGATATTCCCGACCCAGGGATCAAAGCCGGGTCTCCCGCATTGCAGGCAGATTCTTCACCGCCTGAGCTAGGAGGGAGCAGGGTCCAAACACCTTCCCAAACATCAGGCAGGGTGTCCTCGGGTTCCAAGGGCATTTGATTGGGAGCAACAACCCGATGCTGTCCTGTGCCTTTGATTTCCACCTCTCTTCCTCTTCCTCTTCCTAACCCTAACAAATTTTGGCACAGGGTCCTGAAGACCACCGAACTTCCGAGAGGGCCTAGCTCATCTGGAGGAGACTGCTGAGCGAGGATGCGATGGCCTGTGCTCACTTGACTCTCAGAAAGGAGTGCCAAAAGGAGTAGTGTTTGGGAATTCAAGGGACTGGACTTTGCGCCCGAATAAGTCAAGGTGGGCGTCATCAGTCAACTTATTACCCAGCGTCACTCACACTGCCCTGGAACGACTGTGCTTTGAGCGATCTGAATCTGTTCAACACATGCCTACCTTGCCTCGCCTTTGTTTTTCTCTTCATTTCACCTGACCTTCCTCATTGTATTTTCCCTCTTCCCAGCACTTCCCTGGAGGACCAGGAAGGTGCTCAGCAGAGAAACTGTAGTCTTTCATTAAATTCCATGTGAGAAATTCCTGGTTTCTCCGCGTCAGCTCTGCATTGGCATCTTTCACAAATAGCAGCGTTGAAAGCTCCTGTTCTCAGCAAAACTGAAACTAGGATTGATCACAGCGTTGCAGGATACGGACTAGAGAGACAATATTTCCCAATCAGCAAGTTTGGGATTTAGTTTCCCGTAATTTGATTAGAAGTTTATTTTAAAGCCAGTAAGGAGTAGCCCCACAATGTACCCAATCCTGACCCTACCAGATGTCCTGAAAAATTATACAAGCAGCGGGTGGCAAAGGGCCCTTTGAGTTACGGGACCAGTGAATGCACAAAGGCTTTTCAGATCAAAATGTACTTTTTAAACAGCTGAAGTTCATAAACAAAGAATGCGTTAAAAAGTCAGTTTGCCCACACCTTAAAAAAATTAAAAAAGAATATTATTTTGTGTAGTTTGTCATTGACTATTTTATATCCTCTTACAGATATAGCCTTAGATCTTCTCCTTCCAAAATTTCCAGTATCGTCCAGAGTCCATTTCACATCGAAAAGAGGGAACAGTTATAACACAACTTGATTTACACTACCGTAATTTTTATCAGAACGTCCTTCCTCTTCTTTTATATCTTTTGATTTCATTTCATTCACTAAGGACAAGTGAGTAAAAACAATGCTGGATTCACCAGTGATTCAGGAAGACAGCTGCAACATATGAAAGTGCAGAACTTGAAAACACACTCACTGAATTAGACCAGTTAAGTCCCTAGCCTTGCTTCATGAAGTATCGTCCATGGAACAGTAGTGTAGAGTCTGAGGTTGTAGAAATGCTGACTTTCAGGCCCCTGTTGCAGATGCAGTCATTTAAAACCCTCATTATAATGGATCACACCAGGTCATTCACATGCTCACAAAATTTTGAGAAGCGCGACTGTAAGGCACTAGTAAAGTCGGCGCCAAATATGGGTGGTGGGAGTTGGCGGGGGAGGGGGTGGCTCTAAAGTGGGACAGGACAATTCAATGATTCCATGAAGAAAAACAAACGTCTCCATTGTGGTAAAAGTTCTCGGAGGCAAACATAATTGAAGAGATCCCACAAAACCAAGCTGGCAACTTCTGAGACCTGATTTAAAATGCAAAGGAAAGACCAAGAGGCATTTCTAATTCTCATCTCAAGATGTGTGAGAACCACCTTTTTACGGCTACCAGGAGAGCATAGGTAGTACTCCGAAGTACTCAGGGGCTTGATGGGAGGTAAACAAATTCCAGTGTTTAACTTGTTTTGCTGTATTTAAAACAGTGTTGCCTGAGGCCCCGCTGGGATTTGAACCCAGGATCTCCTGTTTACTAGACAGGCGCTTTCACCAACTAAGCCACGGAGCCAGCTACAGTAGACTATTGGTTCCTAATATTATTTGAAGTTCTCACTTTCCTGGCTCACCAATGCATTTCTCGAGAACTTGAGATCAACACGACAATCTGAGGACTATTTCCTATTTCTCAAGATTTCTATCAACTCTTTTACCTTCTCTTGTCTGAAACTGCACAGATGTTTACATGCTGAGCCAAGACAAGAAAAACCTTCTGAACCTCTGAACCCTTGAAATCTATAGCCAAATTGTTTGACTTTTGCACCTTCCTATGGGAGATACAAATACTTCTCCCTTTCGAATCTATAAAAGGAAGACGATAGTGCTCATCAGTCTTGAAACATAACATGAAATGGAGTGCTCGAAAGGGCTTCACCACATCTTTTGCTACGCTCACTGTCAAACAGCAGTATGTTACAAGAGAGGCGTGTGCCTGTTCATATTTATTTTAGAGCAATGTGGACAGTAAAGGCATGCAAAAGGGAAAAGGAAGGTAAGAATTCAGCAAATGTAAACATGCAAGAATGATTGACACAGAAATACAGATAATGAAAACTTTGGTAGACATGTCTGACATTAAAAATGTCATAAAGTTCTTGACTTGTCTGAGTTCCTAAAATAGACACTTAATGCATACATATCAGAGAATAGTCCTCTCCTCTGAGCATGAGGCAGTATGCAATGATGCTTTAGAGCTCAAACTCTGATGTCAGACTCCACTGATTCTTTGTTCCAAATGTGTCATTATACTTGTGACTTTGAGAAAATGTAAAACCTCTATTTATTATTTTTAGCTACTCAAATTCTGTGACGAGTGCTGGCAGGTAGTGTAGATGATTTCTAGCCTCAATCCATAAGACTGCTACAAGCATTCTATATCTAGGCCGCATAGACAATATTGCTTCCACAGGTGCTAATGAATAGTGTCAGGAAGCTGCCCGTATCTCTTGCAATAAGAGACTTTTGTGATTTTTCCCAACAACTGTAGCTTCTCGAGTACTTCTGTAAAGGTAGGTCACCTTTTCCATTTATTTCTATTTGAAGAACTCCTTTATTGCAATCACATACTGCTATAGGATTTAAATTTTTCTGTCCAATGTGATTTACCTCTCCTATCGTACTTTATCAAGGATTTCGTGAATTAATGGGAAAACTAAGTTAAGTTAGGAACCACCTGCTGTTAAGCACTTGAGAGCACACACACAAATAAGAATAAAAAACACACACACAAGAAAACAAACCCACCCAACCTTAAAGTAACCTTTCATCTCCGAGTTCGAAAGAGAAGGGGTGAGTAATATAGCCTGGGCAAAGTACGATCTCTGTGAGGACCCCACAAAGGAACAGTGAACTGGTCATTGTTCTGAAAATCTTGGATTCTGTCATGGGAACACAGGGCAAGAAGGTCTTGCCCTTTATAATGGGCAAGGTGTCACAAAGAGCAGTGGTTAAGATGTTTATTGACACAAATGGAAATATTTTAGGGCCAAGCTAGGAAAGAAAACATTTCAGGTGTTATTTGAAACTTTGTGAGAGAAGCTCACCAAACTTCAAGTTCAACATACACCATATAGCTCCATTTCAGATGTCTTTTACAGGCTGAAGACGAATGTCATTGGTCTGATTTGCATTTCAGTGTGGGAATGGGACTCTGGGAGAACAATCTGCAGCATGTACCATCTTGCACAGATCACCATGTAAATATCTCTGCATGTCCTTCACCAAAGAAGACATCAATCACATTCCTTCAGCTTTTAAGAACTGCCTGTCATGGACCTACTGCCCACCGGGCATTTGCCTCAGCTCTGATTTAACTGATGGGAAACGGACACGTTTCCTATGCGAATTTTGAAACATAAATTTTCATTTTGGAGTCTATTTAGAAAAGTTGCAAAAACAATAGAGTTTCTTTATACCCATTTCAAAGTTTCCTTTCATTTGCTTCTCAGGTTACCACGGTACCTTTATTAAAGCCAAGAAACCAACATTGATACTTTAATAATAACAAAACTCATGTATTTGTGTGTGTCACCTCTGTTCTTACACTAATGTCTTCCCCCCGACCCACAGGATCCCACATTGCATTCAGCCTCCTCTGGCCTGTGATTGTTTCTTGGTGTGGATGAATTATTTTTATCCGGTATTTTTATGACTATCTTCCGGTCTAGGTTTGTCTGATAGTTTTCACGTGAAGGGCCTGGGGCTACAGGTTTCTGGATGAGACCACAGAGATGAAGTACTTGTCCCATCACTTCCTATCAGATGTTACTTGATAGGAGGATAGCTTACCATCAGTGATGCCAACCTTGGTCATTTTTAAGGTAGTGTGTGCGTTTTTCTCCCTTGTGAAGTTTCTTCCTATGTTTCCCTACGTCTTCCTGGATATTTAGAAGCTAGCCAGTCAGGATGGCCCATATTCCAGAAGGGAGAGGTTAAAGCTCCATCTCCTGGTGGGTGGGTGGGGAATAGTGTCTTACCTTAGTTGGAATGCATCAGTAAGAAAAATACATCCCTTTTCCTGTATTCATTGATTTACTTATTTAATCACTAATTTATAACAGCATGGACTCATGAATACATATTTTGTACTTAGTTTGGGTCATTATTTCAAACTATATAGTCTTTGTTGTTCAAAGTGTCTCCGGTTTGGCCATTGATGGCTCTTTCCATCTCATAAAGAGACAGCTGACAAAACTGTTTCTTTCCTGTTGTGTTTGTATCGGTAGAGTTTTTTCACATAGCATTTGAAAAATCTTGTTTCATCTTTTGCTGATCTAGTTAAGACCCAAGTGTGGAAATGCAGAAAGTGTAGATGGTTTCATAGTCTATTTTTGGAGGAAAATAATCCAGTAAGGTCGGTTTCTTTGCTGGAATCAGTTACCCTGTGGATCAAAATGTGCCAAAGCGACGCTGTATGTCTTGTGGGTCACCGACTGCTCTCCTTTCGTCCTGCAAGTGCGAGTCAAACATGACGAAAGAGGTAGGATTCCAGTTAAAAGTTTTCAGCGAGAGTTTTATGAATTGGGAAATAGTGGTGAACCTAAAAGGGATGAAGCGGCACGTTCTGTGTGGAAGTGCAGAAAACAACAGCCGCCACAAAAACTGGCCCGTACGGGGATCGAACCCGCGACCTTGGCGTTATTAGCACCACGCTCTAACCAGCTGAGCTAACCGGCCAGACACAAGGGTACATTGTCGTTTGTATGCTATTAAAAGGAAACGAATCAATACGGCCTCTCCGGTAGCTGGAAAAGGAACACAATGAACCCAAACGACCACAAGCTAATATTCAAAGAGATAAGAAATCGCATTCTTCCTCTCCCCCGTCGTGGAATTAGGGGCAAACAAAGAGGAATTCTTAGTATTTGGCGTGAATGAGCTCTATTTCCTGAGGACTGAGGTAATCGATATTCTGGAACACCTGCCTGAGAGCTAGGCCTGGCACCACGGCCACATTGATAGGGAGGCTCTGAGAATACTTGAGGAGACGAGGTAGCCCAGGACCAAACCCAAAGCCATTAAATAATAAATGGAGAGGTTTGCAAATAAGAGAAGGTGTATCCAGCAAAGTAGGAGGCAACTCAAGAGTAAGTGAAGATTGGAGGGTAGACCTCATTCTTTCATCTCTCGACAGGAATCGAGCAGCCATGACTGTCAGACCACGGTGCACACGTTAAATAATGATGGGAGACACTGAGGCTAGACCTCAACATGTGTGGCTCTGGTGCAATAGCAGCGTATGTTACAGGCTGGCACCTGTGATATGGGCTAGGACTGACCTCACAGAAGAGATAACAGTGTTATTTCCCAGGGTTTGGAGTCAAGAAAGGCAGGGAGTGACCCCTCACAGAACGGGCTTTATGCCTCTGTTTCCACACTCCTGCCCATCCCTCCCCTCACCCCACTCGTCTTCACTTTCCCTCCACTTCCCAGCTTCCCAGAGGCACTCAGGCCACTTGACTTGCTAACTCCTGGTCCTGGTGTGGGTTGAACCAACCGGTGACCATGGTACTGTTGGCAGTGCTAAGGCAGGCTAAGTGGGCCCCCACGAGACTGGGTCCAATCTCTCAGAACTTGGAGGTGTCCTCAGCAGGAAGGCTTGATCAGAACCCTAAATCCCTTGGATTGGAAGCTGAATTGCCCAAGAGTGACATTTGACGATGGGGAAAGATTGGTGAGTGAAAAAGAGGGAAAACTAAAAGACAGACAGAGAAAGGCAAGGATGAGGTGACAAGAAGAGCCGTAGAGACCACGAGGAAGAGCCTAAGAGACACAAACTGAGCCTCTGGGAGAGAGCAAGATTGAAAAGATAGCAAAGGACAGGGAAAGTCTGAAGGGAGAGAAATAGAGGCAGAGAGAGAGTGAGAAAGAAAGTGACTAAACGGACGCAGAGACCAAAAATGAGAGACAGAAATAGAGCAATGGAGGTAAGTAAGGACAGAGCAAGCAAGAGGGGAGGAAAGTGGAAAGATACTGAATGAGAGACAAGGGCAGAGACAGAGACTCAGAGAAAGAAAGAGAACCAGACTAAGACACAGGGAGAGACAGAAAAGAAGATATTCAGAGAAACAGGAGCAGATTGAGAGACAATAGAGACAGAGACAGTTTAGGCAGGAGGAGACTGAGGGAGGAGGGTCCAGTGAGAGCAACAGTGAGAAGCAGAGACAGGTCAGGGCCTGAAGTCCAGAGACAGACATGCAGCAAGGCACCCAGCCCAGTAGTTGAACAAAATTTGAGCCTGAAGCTGATTTGCAGGGGTAGGAGATGAGCATGAAGAGCCATGTTTATTTGACATTTGACATTTAAAATAATGATATTCACATTGAGTTGTGGAGAAGGGAACAGCTCACTCCAGTATTTTTGTCTGGAGAATTCCATGGACAGAGGAGCCTGGCAGGCTACAGTCCACAGGGTCCCAAAGAGTCGGACGTGGCTTTGTGACTGAACAAAATTGACAGAACATTGAGAGCAATCACTATTTATATAATTCTTTGTAACAAAGCACTTTTAATCCGGAGTAGGATGTTTGCAGACACAGAATGGTTTTATGCAGGACAGGTGCTAAATGTGAATTCCTGGGAATTTCTTCTTTCAGAACAAGCTGCCTTCTCATCCAGGACTGAGGTGGCCCTACTGGAGTTGGTGAGGGTGTAGGGTTCAGACAGCACCCCTACCCTGGCTCTCCTTTGCCAGCCCAAGCCAGGTCTGCAGCTGCTGGGAGATTTTCTGTAGAGAGGTGGGGAGAATTTGGAAAGTTCAGACTCCAGCACTAGTAGAGAGCAGGAACATGCAAATTAGCATGCAAATGATAATGTAAATCACTCCAAGCTTTTTCTCTCTTACCTGTCGCGCAAGGCGGAGGCTAGGGGACTTTGATGGTCTCTCAGTTGCCATGTCCAAGCAAGGTGAGGCACTAGGGATAGAAGGGCTGGCTCAGAGGGTCCCAAAGGCTGTGTTACACTTAGCACATGCCAGGGGTCTGCATCCCCTGGAAAGAAAGGAGAGGATGTTGTGTTGAGCCACAGCCAGATAAACACTAAGGAGTCAAGTTCTGATGGCACACTCACCATTAACAAACAGCACTTGGGTGGCCCCTGGGGTCTGGCCACCATAATAGGAGTTGGTCTGGGCCACAGCCTGGGCTACAGATGGGGTTGAAAGATGAGATTTTTGTTTCTTACCTGAATTCCCCATCCCTCAGTATGTGAAGTGACATCGTTTTCTTTGTTAGGTATCAGGACAATGCTTGCCTGGTAAAATATGTTTGGAAGAATTCTCTCTCTCCGACTTTTTGGATGAGTCTGAGATGGATGGGTCTTAATTCTTCTTTAAATGTTTGGTGGAATTCAAGAGACTTCCTGGGTAGCTCAGGCTTTAAATGTTTGGTGGAATTCACTAGTGGAGCCATCTGGTCCTACACATTTGCTGGTTGAGAGGTTTCTGATTACTGATAAATCTCCTTCCTAGTAATAGGGCTCTTCAGATTTTCTCTTTCATCAATAGTCAGTCCTGGTAGACTGTATGTTTCTGAGAATCTATTTTCTCTGTTGTCTAATTTGTTGATGTATTATTTAGTTTTAAGCAGGTACAGAAATCTGAATCTTTGTATTACCTTTGTGTGAAAAGATTTCTTTGCCAGTTGGTTAGTCAGCTTAGTTGATTAGAGCATAGTGGTTATAACACCAAGGATGTGGGTTCAGTCCCCATATGGGCCAGTGCAAGCCTTTTGTTACTTACTCACTGAATAATTTTGTTGCAGTCATCTAAGAAATAGGAGATAACCTCGCAGACATCAAATTGGGAATAAATGTTGACTTCATTTGTTCTTCAGCAGTGACACTACCTTCCTTCCCCTCCACCCCTGCCCCCAGCAAACACAGTCCCAGCAAAAAGTGAAATTTCAGCATTTCAGATTTGACAGGGGGCATTTTCACCACTCACTGCTTGAAATCCAAAGCCTACGTTCATTTAAGGAGGGAGCAGTGCTGGTAAGGCACTATGCCTTTGAACAGCTGATGACTGATATTTTCTGCGAAGGGGTTTTAGGGTAGACTTTCAGAGGGTCAGTGGGTTGACATATTCTGTGGAAGCATGGTTCTTCTGGAGAGACTCATAGTTTTGTTGGCACTCAAAGGGATGTTTACTGAAGTGAGTGCATCCCTGGCTGGCTCATTTCAGAAAGCAGGGGTTGACAGTGATTTGTTGTGCAAATGTTCACAAAACAATTATCATGGATAGATCATTTGGTTTAAATTCAGGTCTGGTGGCTACTTGTTACCACTGCTACAAAACAGTCTTTTCCTAAGTTTGTGATTAGTATGTGTTCTCAACATTTTACTTTGGTATAAAGCAAACATTATTTGTTTGTTTAAATATACAAGTAACGTATAATAAAAATGTTTGCCAGAGTTAGGAAATAGATGATAGTGAAAGTTGCTCAGTCATGTCTGACTCTGTGATTCTATGAAATTATCCAGACCAGAATACTGGAGTGGTTAGCTTTTCCCTTCTCCAGGGGATCTTCCCAACCAGGGATCAAACCCAGGTCTCCCACATTATGGGCAGATTCCTCACCAACTGAGCTATCAGGGAAGCTACAGATATTAAAGAAATGAAAGGGGTCAAAAGGTACACATTTCCAGTAATAAAAAAAAAAATAAGTTATAGATCTAAGGTACACTGTGGTAGTATAGTTATTAATAGCAATATTGTATTGAATATTTGGAAGTCCTTAAAAGAATAGATCCTAAAAGTTTTCATCACAAGAAAAAAATTTGTAACATATGTAGTGATGGATATTAACTAGACTTAGTGTGTTTCATTGGTTTTTTCTAAGAAACATTAAAAGGATTTTTCTTTTTTAAACTTGGTCTCTAATCTCCTGTAAAATTATTCATAGTCTTCCAGGGACTAGCAAGTCTAATTATAAGCCTGTAATATAGGATATGTAGATATTGGGGGCCACCACCGGGATGGCCGAGTGGTTAAGGCGTTGGACTTAAGATCCAATGGACATGTGTCTGCGTGGGTTCGAACCCCACTCCCGGTAGGACTGCTTTTGTTGCTAAGTCATGTCCCACGCTTTTGCAACCACATGGACTGTAGCCCGCCAGGCTCCTCTGTCCATTGGATTTTCCCAGGCAAGAATTCCGGAGTGGGTTGCCATTTCCTTTTCCAGGGTATCTTTCTCACCTAGGGATCAAGTTACTTTAACATGTATCTTACCTGGAAATGACAGTTTTTGTGCAAAATTGGACAATAGTTCAGCATATAGTTGACTCTGAACTCTTTTTATCCAGTCTGATGGGCTCTGTCTATAATGGGTGAATTTAGCTAATTTAGATATGATGTAAATGATATACTTGTATTTTAAAAATCCACTATCTTATTAGTTGTTTTCTATGTGTTTTTTCCCCTTTGTTCCTTTCTTTTATCTCTTTCTTCCTGTCTTTGAAATATGTGAGCATTTTACATGATTTGATTATATCTAGAGCATTGCCTTATCATTTGTATGTCTTAACAAATCATAAGTGGTTTCCCTAGGGTTTTCTATATACAGCTACACCTAATCAAAATCTACCTTCAAATTATATTATGCTACTTACTGTACCATGTAAGAAGCTTGCAATAATATACTTCCTCCTATATTGCGTGTCATCGCTGCCACAGATTTTGCGTTCATGTATGCTATAGCTGTACACTATGTCACTACTACTTCTGCTTAATGCAGTCAGTCATTTTTAGAGTGATTAAAATTGGGAAAAATATTCCTTATATGTACCTCTATTGTATCCATTTCTGTGGATATTCATTACTTTGTATTTCCTTTTCCTGAGCCCAGCTTATAACATTCTCTATTTTGCAGGTCTGATAGAAACACGCTCCAGTTTTTGTTTGTCAGGAAAGACTTTTATTTCTTATTCAGTTCTGGAACATGTTTTTTGCTTGGTAGAGAATTCTGGGTTTACAGATTTTACAAAATTAGCCTCTCATCACTTTCAAATGTTATCCCATTATCTTCTGGCAAACCTAATCTGATTAAAAGTCTGCTGTTTTGGATACATAGCTAACTAGCTAGATATAGCTTGGAATTCTCTGACCTTGGAGCTGAAGTTTAATGTACAGGTTTCCTCCACTGTCAGAAAGTAGTTCAGTTCAGTTCAGCTTCTCAGTCGTGTCCGACTCTTTGCGACCCCATGAACTGCAGCACACCAGGCTTCCCTATCCTTCACCAACTCCTGGAGGTTGCTCAAACTCATGTCCATCAAGTTGGTGATGCCATCCAAAAACAGTGGAAATGATCTTATGAAATATCTCACAAGTTGAACTGGTGTGAAGAAGTGATTATCTTAGCACTGTTCTTGCATGAACAGTGAAATAAGTGGAAATAAAGCACAGATGCTTATAGACACAGTTTAAAGCTGTGGTGCCTTGACATTGAGATGCTGAGTTGTAGTTCCTAGGGGAGGAGCTTGGCAGTTCCACCTTCACTGCTCCTGATGAGCTCAGCCTCTACAATGGCTCCCTGCAAAACAGGTACTAATGCAGGTCTTTCCTTAAAATGAAGTGGCAGCAAAGTGAACTTTTGAAAAGTGAGGAATACCTGTATTTCATTATCTTGGGAAAATATTTAGTCATTAACTCTCCCAATATTTTTTCTGCTCTTTTCTCTCTTTTCGCCTTCTGAGATTCTGATTACAAATATATTAATCAATAACTCTTAAGTGCTCATCCAAACCCATGTCCATTGAGTCGGTGATGCCATCCAACCATCTCATCCTCTGTTGTCCCCTTCTCCTCCTGCCCTCAATCTTTCCCAGCATCAGGGTCTTTTCCAATGAGTCAGCTCTTTGCATCAGTTGGCCGAAGTATTGGAGTTTCAGCTTCAACATCAGTCCTTCCAATGAACACCCAGGACTGATCTCCTTTAGGATGGACTGGTTGGACCTCCTTGCAGTCCAAGGGACTCTCAAGAGTCTTCTCCAACACCACAGTTCAAAAGCATCAATTCTTCAGTGCTCAGCTTTCTTTATAGTCCAACTCTCACATCCATACATGACCACTGGAAAAACCATAGGCTTGACTAGACAGACCTTTGTTGACAAAGTAATGTCTCTGCTTTATAATATGCTGTCTAGGTAGGTCATAACTTTCCTTCCAAGGAGTAAGCGTCTTTTAATTTCATGGCTGCAATCACCATCTGCAGTGATTTTGGAGCCCCCCAAAATAAAGTCTCTCACTGTTTCTGTTGTTTCCCCATCTATTTGCCATGAAGTGATGGGACCAGATGCCATGATCTTAGTTTTCTGAATGTTGAGCTTTAAGCAAACTTTTTCACTCTCCTCCTTCACTTTCATGAAGAGGCTCTTTAGTTCTTCACTTTCTGCCATAAGGGTGGTGTCATCTGCATATCTGAGGTTATTGATATTTCTCCCTGCAATCTTGATTCCAGCTTGTGCTTCCTCCAGCCCAGCATTTCTCATGATTACTCTGCATATAAGCTAAACAAGTAGGGTGACAATATACAGCCTTGACGTACTCCTTTTCCTATTTGGAACCATTCTGTTGTTCCATGTCCAGTTCTAACTGTTGCTTCCTGACCTGCATACAGATTTCTCAAGAAGCAGGTCAGGTGGTCTGGTATTCCCATCTCTTTCAGAATTTTCCACAGTTTATTGTGATCCACACAGTCAAAGGCTTTGGCATAGTCAATAAAGCAGAAATAGATGTTTTTCCGGAACTCTCTTGCTTTTTCAATGATCCAGCGGATGTTGGCAGTTTGATCTCAGTTTCTATAGAGTCTATTAGTCTGTTAAAGACATCCTATGTCTGTTACTGTGTGTCTGTGTTTGAATTTAGCATATTTATTTGACTTTTGTTTACAACAATCTATTGAAATGTACCATCTATTTATGTGTTGGATGACGAAAGGACCTACTATGTTCCATTGGCATCTGAAATGGGAGTGGTCTAAAGGGACTAATCTTGTAACGCATGGGATCTGATGCTATCTCCAGAAAAATAATGTCCACATTGAGTTAAACTGTAGGACACTCTCAGCTAGTGTTGCAGAATTACTTGGTGCTGGTGGTGGTGGGATACTCCCACATTTTTACTGGCTAGACATGTCTGAAGTAAAGTGTTCTGTGTGAGTAGTGAAGAAGACACACAGGAGGAAAGACAGTTTTGTTTTTTTCTAATGCACTTCTCAGCTCCAAATTCAGCCTTTTAGACTGCTTTTTGAAAAGGGACCCAGGTCTTTTAAATATTTATTTTCTTGTCAGCAGAGGGTGCAGGGGAGACACAGTAGGAATAAAAGTTTTGCTTTCTGGTTCTAGGAGTTCCTGCAGTCATCAGCATCTTTGGTGTCCAACTCCATTCTATTGACTTTCACAATAGTAGAAAAAAGAAATTGAGTGTCATTGATCCATTCACAAATATTTATTGACCATCATGTGTGGTAAATATTCCAGGATGCAAAAAAGAATTAAGACTGGTTGTGTGAATTATACAAACAACAACAGTGGTTTCCAGTAACTGCTGGAGCATTCATTGCAAACTCTCAAATGGTAACATCATAGATTAAGGCCAAAATATCCAAAGATTGCAAAGCAGATAGACTTTGATCCAGGCAGACTGCAGAATAATTCCCTGAGAGTACTGATGGGGGTACAAACTCTGACAAGGGGGAACTAGGAGAAAAAGGAAAGGACTGTGAGGTTAAACAATGATCTCCACCAGACACAAGATCTCCATGTAGTTTCTGGGAACAGGAAACTTCTGATTCATTGCTTCCATCTCCTCCTCCATTCCTTTCCACCTTCTTCACACACAAATTTTATATTGAAGGTTTTTGAAAATATTTCTGGGTAGGAAAAGAAATGCCAGAGATGGAAGACATATGGAAACATCCCCTTTTGCTTTTCATTTGTTGGTTTTAGCTTCTTGTTTGATTGCATTCATTCAATAGTTCATTTGAAATTGTGGTAGGCATACCTCCATTGCTTACAGGCCAGTTGCTTGCATTTCAAGTCATTGCCAATAGGCCAAGGGTGAAAGTGAAAACAATAAAGCCTGTTGAAGAAAATGTAGCAAAATACTTCCATGCCTTTGAGATGAGCAACTATATGTTAGACAGGACTAAGCTACACTGTACCTTACAAAAACTGAACCTCTTTTTCTTCAAAAGTCCACTAAGAGAGAAAAACACTAGCCACAGGCTGGAAGGAGATACTCCAGATAAAATTCACACATGTGAATTTGTTGGAGTTGGAGTCAGAGGAAGCTAAAGAAATGTTAAAATGCAGTACTTTAAAAGGCTGTAGTTGTGAGCATACATTGGAAAATCTTTGTTTTGAAGTCGTGAACCTTCATGAGGGCAGTAGACTACAAAGGAAAGTTTTGTACTTGCCAGTAAGGTGACAAAAACCAGAAGAGTGAGCTGTTCCCGCCCGGTTTTGACCCGGGAACCTTTCACGTGTAAAGCGAATATGCCAACCACCACACCACGGAAACATCATTCCCAGCTTAGGTGTTCAAGTATAATAAAATGGCACTCTAGTTTTCTTGGTTTCAATCCCACCACAATCTAATAATTTTGAATATTTCTCTTGTAGAATATTTTCACTCAAAGTGCTTTGCTTTCCATACTTTTAACAGCTTTGTTAAAATAGTAAAAATAAAAGGGAAAAACCCACCCAGCATTAATGTAATCTGAATCACTCAAGTTCTAAAAAGAAGGAGTGATAAATATTGCCTGAAAAAAGTATGAGCTCTGTGAAGCCTCCACAAGAAAACATTGCACTGGCCATTGTTCTGTCTGAAAAACTCGGATTTTATAAAGGGACCACTGTGTGATAGCTAACCTCAGTTTTGCCAGGCAAGATGTAACAAAGAGAAGTGGTTAAGCTGTTTATTGACACAAATGGAAATATTTTAGGGTCAAGCCGGGAAAGAAAACATTTCAGGTGTGGTTTGAAACTTTGTGAGAGAAGTCCACTGAGCTTCAAGTTCAACATACCATATAGCTCCATTTCAGATGTCTTTTATAGGTTGAAGATGAATGTTATTGGTCTGGTTTGCATTTCAGTATGGGAATGGGACTCTGGGAAAATATTCTGCAGGACAAGAACATACCTTCTTGCACATATCACCATGTAAACATCTCTGCATGTCCCTCACCAAAAGAAGACATCATTCCTTCAGCTTTTAACAACTACCTATCATAGACCTACTCTCAACCAGGCATTTGTGTTGATGCTGATTTAAGTGGTGGCAAAAAGATATGCTTTCTATGAGAATTTTGAAAATTAAATCTTTATTTTGAAGTGATTTTCGAAAAGTTCCAAAGAAAACAGAATTTCCTTATACCCATTACCCAGTTTCCTTTAATATTAGCTTCTTACATTACCATGGCACCTTTGTTAAAACTAAGAAACCAGTGTTGATATTTTACTAATAACTAAACTCTTGACTTTGTCTATATCACACCTGTTCTTACATAATGTCCTTTCTACTCCACTCCCTACTCCCCCACCCCTCATCCCCCCACTCCCCCACTCCCCCACTCCTCCCCACCCCCCAACCCCCACCAAGATCCTACATTGTATTCAGCCTCCCATGGTCTGTGACTGTTTCTTGGTGTGGATGAAGTATTTTTATAGAATACTTGACTATCTTCCAGTCAAGGTTTGTCTGATATTTTTCATGTGACAGCTTGAGGTTATAGGTTTTTGGGAGAGAACGAAGAGATAAAGCACTTGTCTCATCACTTTATATCAGATGTTACATGATAGGAGCATGGCTTACCATTGGTGATGTCAACTTTGATCATTTTTAAGGTAGCATTTGCCATTTTTCTCCCTTTTGAAGTGCCTACGTTTTCCTACTTTGTACTGGACTATTGGAGAAGGAAACGGCAACCCACTCCAGTATTCTTGCCTGGAGGATCTCTTGGACAGAGGAGCCTGGCGGGCTACACTCCATGGGGTCGCAAACAGTTGGACACGACTGAGCAACTAACACTAACACTGGACTATTTAGAAGCTAGTCACTGAATATGGCCCATATTCCAGAAGGGAGGGAATTAAGCTCCTTGGATGGGTCTTGGGTGGGTCGGGGGATTATTTACTTACTTAGGTTGGAATTCTTTCTTAAAGGAAAAGTATCCCTTCTGGTATATTCACTGACTTATTTTTCAATCATTTATTTTTATCAGTATGGATTTATGAATATGTATTTTACACTGCAGTTTGGATTATAATCCCAAACCATATATTTGTAGTTCTAAGTGTTCCAGGTTTGGCCATTGACAGCTGTTTCCCTCTTATAAAGAGACAACTCAGTTCAGTTCAGTTCAGTCGCTCAACTGGGTCCAACTCTTTGCAACCCCATTGACTGCAGCACGCCAGGCTTCCCTGTCCTTCACCAACTCCCAGGGCTTGCTCAAACTCATGTCCATCGAGTCGGTGATGCCATCCAACCATCTCATCCTCTCATCCACTTCTCCTCCTGCCTTCAGTCTTTCCCAGCATCAGGGTCAGTTCTAGTGAGTCAGTTCTTCACATCAGGTGGCCGAAGTATTGGAGTTTCAGCTTCAGTATCAGTCCTTCCAATGAATATTCAGGCTTGATCTCCTTTAGGATGGACTGGTTGGATCTCCGTGCAGTCCAAGGGACTCTCAAGAGTCTTCTCCAGCACCACAGTTCAAAAGCATCAGTTTGTCGGTGCTCAGCTTTCTTTGTAGTCCAACTCTCATACCCAAACATGACTACTGGAAAAACCATAGCTTTGACTAGACGGACCTTTGACTCTTTGCTAAAGAGACGATTAAAGAAGCTGTTTCTACCTGGTGGTTCAGATGGTAAAGATCTGACTGCAATGCAATTGTGGGAAGCTGCGGTTCGATCTCTGGGTGGGGAAGACACCCTGGAGAAGGGAATGGCTTCCCACTCTACCTGGATAATTCGAGAGAGGAGCCTGGCGGGCTACTGTCCAACTTTCACTTTTCTTTACTGCTGTATTGATATTAATACATTTTTTTCATCTGTCATTTTTAAAACCTTGTTTCATCCTTTGCTGAACTAGTTAAAACCTAAGTGTGGAAGTGTAGAAAGCGTCAATGGTTTCATAGTTTATTTATAGATGAATATAGTACAAGAAGTTCAGTTTCTTTGCAGAATCAGTTATCCAGTGGAAAAACATGCCCAAAGCCGCTCTACTTTCCTTGCTGGTCACTCACTGCTATCCTTTCGCCCTGTAGATGGGGTTCAATGTGCAGCGCTTAGTCGCTCAATCGTGTCTGACTCTTCACGACCCATGGACTGTAGCCCGCCAGGCTCCTCTGTCCTTGGGACTGTCCAGGAAAAAAACACTGGAGTGGGTTGCCATTCCCTTCTTCAGGGGATCTTCCCGACATAGGGGTGGAACCCGGGTCTTCTGCATTGCAGGCGGATTCTTTACAGGACTTCTACCTTTGGGGAAATGAAGGATTTCAACCAGCTTTATCTCTCAGACAGTAATTGTGACACCCCAGTGGATATGAGACCAGAATTTTCATCTGTGTGTAAATGTAGCAAAAATACCACTTCATGCCAGTTGGCCCGTACGGGGATCGAACCCGCGACCTTGGCGTTATTAGCACCACGCTCTAACCAACTGAGCTAACCGGCCACCTGGTGTTTGTCCTGTTCCTCTTTATCCAATTAAATAAAACTGAAACGAAATGGTTTCTTCAAATTCTTGGGGGCAGGAGGCTGGGAATGCCAGGAGAATAACGAACACAAAAACCCAAACAACCAAAAACTACAATTAATTTTTTAAATCTTCACATTGTTCCTATTTCACTCTTCCCCCATCTCGGAGTTACGAAAGAAAAAGAGGAAAAAAAAAAAAAAATTGGCTTCAGTGAACTGTACTTCTTTGGGGCCTGGCTCAAACTATTCGGATTGTGGTTGTTAATCAGGCAATTACCACAATAGAAGGTGTACCTGTCTTGTTTGTTGGTGTCTCCACAGTCTACCACACATTTCCAGCCTCCAGTCTGTCCCCATTTGATTCCTTCCTCACAAGGCAACTAGAGCAGTATAAACCCAAACTTGTGTTTTTCCTAACTTAAAATCTTTCCAGATCCTGTCCTCTCCCCTGACATTTGGAAGGCAGGGAGGGAGCACTCTCCTCAGGTGAAGGGGGGCCCTGTCCTCGCTTCCTTGATTTCCACCCCGAGTTTCTTCTGTAAACTCTTTGATGTTTAACACAATAATTAAAGGGGAGAGAAAACAGGAAAAAAAAATCTTTCCAGGATTCTCCACTGTATTTGGAACCCTATCCATACCGCTGGACATGGTTTATAGCATATCTATGATCTGCCCCTGCTTCTCCCGAAGTTTGTCAGACTCCTTGAACAGTTATCCCAACAGATCTGCTCTGTTTTCTGGATGATCCTGTGCAGGTATTTTGTCTTTGGTCTGTGATACCCTTCCCCAGTTTATTCCCAGAATACACACCTTAAAACAGAAATCAAGTTCAAAGACTTCTTTGGTAAGATGAACTTCTGTCTTCTGCTTACATTCCCCTAGCCTTTGTCACTTGTTTTGAAATCACTGGCTTACTGACCAATCAACCTGCTAAACTATTATCTCCAAAGCAGGAGTTTCCATCTCCTCTGAATATCTGGTGCAAAGCATAATACAGGACATATAGCCATCACTATATAAATGCTAAATTATCATGTAAAGAGTGTAGAAAAGGTCTCATACTTTTCCTCTTATCCCTCCCCACTCTATAAGACAGAAATCTTGGATTGTGGAATGTCTTTAAAAGGTGAAATGGCATGAATATTTAGAGTCATTTATACCTGGGTTAGAGTTCTAACTTTGGTGATTTGCTGTAGAGAGGGATAAGTGAGCACAGACTTTGGAGCCAAGAGGGTTTAAATCCCAAATCTAACCTTTACTAACTGGTTGAGATTGGGCAAGTTTCTTAGTATCTCTCTGCCTCAGAATAGACATGAGTTGGATAGCAATTCCTATACCATAAACTCATTTCAGCAATTTACTTTTATTGTATCACCCAATTTAAAATTATTTTTCCAATTATGTCTCTTTCAAGGTATCCATAAAGCAGGAGATAGATGTATTCAGGGAATCATTCTTGCCTTTTTTTCATTAGGATGATAAGTGCTAAGGAATATGTTGAGGCTTACTCATAGACCTCCCATTGGTTATGTACTTTTTCTCTTTTTTTCTCAGGTCCAAGAGTTTTACTGCCCTACCTACCCCAGCTAGGAGAGATGTGAATGTTAAGGGTGACTATATAAGGTATTATACAAATTAAAACAAAAAATGAAGTGTAAGCTTTGGTTCCCTAACTGAGCATTTCTGGCTTATACTGGAGGAATCATGACCTATGGTGTAAAGAGCAGAAGCAAGATTGCACCACTGTGTCCTTTTCTCTCCAACCCTCCTGTGGGTACTCTCATGGGTTAACCACTGATCCTCAAGGAAAAGTTGGATTCAAGGTCAAACTGCATTAAAAGCTTCTCCAAAAATATATAAAAATTAAAAAAATAAAAACTTCTCCAAAAACCAATTGAGGAACAAAGGTGAGAGAAATGAGGACTCGGTCGCCCTGGGGAATCAGATAAAGGAACCACTTCTTTGGGCCAAATAAAAGAAGGCTGAGATTTACAAAGAATCTATTCCTCCTCCCAGAGTGGCAAGAGGGCTGTACTTGTTGCCTCCCTGTCATGTTGTTCCCAGAAAAAAAGCAGGAGGCAGTGTCTTGATTGAGCTCATCCTTGACACAGAAAGGAATGGGCAGGGAGGGGAAGGCAAGGCTCTGTTCAGTTCCAAAGGTTTAGTTCCACTCAGTTCCATTCTGCTATTATCAGTGATACTTTAGTCTTTCATTGTCTTCTAGAATGTAGATTAGGACTACAAGGTGAATGTGCAAAAACTCTCACCTTAGATCTCAGGTATTTTTGCTGTAGAGACTTAGAAGATGCTGAGGCAATTCACTACGCTGAGGTCCACATCACAGTATAAATGGCAAGGAACACAGGTTATTTCTTATGGGAATGATGCCTTCGAGAATGCCCTTGCTCCCTATTCCTTGAGGTTTTTGATTTTGTGCCAATGGAAAATGATGGGGCTGGCGATCTGAAAGATCCTTTTCCAACAGAGCCCTGGGGAGGTGAAGAATGCATCCCAAAGCCAAAACTGCTGCCTGCCTTAACTGGTCCAAGGACAGGAGCACTCTGAGCAAAGGGATCCATGGAAGGGCCCCTAAACATAGCTTTTCTTGCAGAAATGTTGGCCCTCCCCAAAGGAAAAGGTGTGCCCTGGCTGGCCAGACCCTGGTTTTTTTGGCCCCAGCCTTTACCCAAGGGTGTGATGATGCTAGTTGTCCCACTTGGCACTGCTCCAGTGCTGAATGCTCTGGAGTTGGAACTCATGTCTGGAGCAGTCACATTGACCCCAGTCTCCCCACAGTCCATAGGGGTTACTAATCCCCCAAAGTCAAAAGGTCTTGGGGCTGTGCTACCAAACACTGAGCCACAAGCCCCAGTCCGGCGGGTTGGGGTAACAACTCCAAAACCATTTGTATTAGCCTGACCAAAGGGAATAGCTATTGGAGTGTTGTTAACATCTGGCCGGAGGTTGGGAGGGATGCAAAAGGTGGAGGCTGATGGTGCCAAACCTCCAAAGGCTGACTGAGTGGGACTGTTGAAGGATATTTGAGTCAGAGTTTGTGCTGGGGTTGAGGATGCCACTGTTGAGTTTCCAAAAATGAGAGAGCTACTGAAGCTTGGGCCAAGGGCTGGTTGGGGGGCTCCTTGCTTCAGCCCATATGCAATCCCAAATGCAGGCTGGGGAGTTGCTCCCAGGGATAATGGGAAGGGTGACCTTGGGCCTGACCCCAAGGGAATTGTGAATGCTGAGGTTGCACTGGAGATCCTGGATGATAATGCAGGCTGATTGGGGTTTCCTAGGGCTGAAGTGGACAGAGAACTAGCTCTAATATTGGCAGTGCTCCTGGTAGGGGATATTTGGACAGCACTGGGAAGAACCTGGCTAAAGATAGTGACTGTGTGTACAGTAGGAATGGTAGGACGTTGGCTTGGTGGCAAAATGAAGCCTGCAGCTGGGGAGAAACTGGCCTTGAAGGCACAGGCAGCCCCAAGAAGGAAAGTGTGGCAAGTGGAAGGGATGGAGTAAGTGTTGCCCATGGTACTGGTAACATTCACTACACCAAAATCCAAAGGTGGCTTAAAAGAGTCTTTGGATGTGCTGGCTGGTGTGGTGGACATGACTACAGAGGTGGCCTTGACCAGGCCATGGAAGAGATGGGTAGAAGCAGGGGTAGGTGGAGGAGAGGCCTGCTTGAAAGAAAAAGGAGCTATCATGGGGATAGTTTTAAGTGGTCTTACACTGCCAAAGATAGGCCTGAAAGTGGGAGTTAAGGTACCCGGAGCTGAAGATGGAGCAGCTGTGACTGAAATTCTAGAGTATAAGGAGGTCCCAGTCTCACTATTGGGTGGGAGCCCCAAAATGGGTTTTGACATGTAGTCAGCAGAAGCTGCAACAGGAGGCACATCTTCTGGATGGGGAGCTGGGCTGCTCATCAGTCTAAATGAAGTACTTTGCGCAGTGGGGGCTGTAGGGATAACAGCAGATGAGTCTAGGTATGCGGCAGCCTGAGAAGTCGAAGGTAGCTGTGTGGTGCCAGTGACTGATGATGTGGGAGAAACAGGGGTCAGATGGATGAAAGTAGCTGGGGGTTTTGAGTCTGAAGAGATGCCTGAAAGGGGCTCTGACTGTGAGCACCCAAGTGGGGCTTGCAGGCTTGCTGTTGTCAGAGGTGAGTGGGCTGCACTGATTACCTCTCCAGTGGGTTGTGGGAAGGCCGGTGGACCTGGAGACTTCTGTAACTTATTTAAACTTTCCAACTGAGGATCAGTGCCCTGGGTTGGAGCTGTGCCTGCAGAAGGCAGGGTGAGAGACAGGGAAGGCTGAATAGCAGACCTAGTCTCAGGGACAGAGTCTGTGGTGATCTCAGTTGTATTCTCTCTGGTTTTGTTGCTCGATTGGAGTCCAGCTTTCTTCCCTAAGGCCAGGTCTTCAGGGACTGGATGACCAAGCTGGGGAGGTGGAATGAGAGACAGCAGGTTTTCAGGGCTAGATGGAAGCAGTGGAATCTGATTTTGCTGTCCAGAGCTGTCAGATGTTTCTGGGGACTCGTCTGATACCAGTGGGAATGGAGAGTGAGACTGATGACCTTTTTCTTTCTTTTTTACTGGCCACTCTGGTATCTGGAGTGATGCACTGGGAATACTTTTCTTCCAAGATTCCGAGAAATCTCGAGAAGAGCTGTAAGAGCTTGTGATAGCATTTCTTTTGGAGTTAAGGGAGTCGCCTGTGTGTGTGCTGGTCAAGGAGTCCATGGAGGAACAACTGGGCCTCTTATTCAAGCTGTGATCTGAGCTCCAAGGGTTGAGGCTTCTCTTCAGAGGCCCAGGCCTGGGCACAAAAGAATTGAGGACTCCGTCTTTCACCAGAGGTTTAAATGCAGATGGTCTGGTCTCTGGAATACTTCTCTTACAGTCAAAGATCTCATGAAACAGTGGTTCTTCCAACCTCACGTTCCCCTTCTTGCACTCTTTGAGGGCCCTCAGCACCGTTTCCTTTGCACAAGGGTCTGGGAGCCTCTCAGAGGGCGAGGACCCTGCAGAGTTGATTACCTCTGCTGGGGAAGCGGAGGGGGGGACTGTCCGCTCAGGAGGAACGATCTTGATGGTCACCGGGCTCCATATTGCCCTGGGGTGCCGCAGAGACCAGATACTCCGCTGGGAGTAACCTTCCCACCAGTCTGAGGGAAGAGGCCCCATGATGGAATTCTGGCATCTCTTCATGGGAAAGCGCCTCCAAGCCTCATTGACCATCCACACGGTGGGGTTGGAAGGAACCCAGTCCGGCGGCCTCCTCGCAGGTCTGTGTCGAGGGGCAGGGTGGGCACGATGGACGTGCTGAATCCGGTAGACTTGATGAAAGGACTGAGTTGGCCGGCGGTTCACTGGCCTCTCCGACAAGTCTGTGCGCCCTTCTGCTGGGGATGATGGCGAAAGTCCCAGCTTGCCCAGGTAACTGCCCATGCGGATCAATGAAGCGGAGTCGGTGACTTGGATTTAGGGTTTCCGCTCCCGAGGTTTCCGACGACCCAGCCGCGGTCGAAGTGCGCAGTGTTCGGATGACGGTTGGCATCCCGGCACGAGGAAAGAGCAGGGGTCTCGGGGCGCTCCACATCCTCCAGGTCCGGCATCCGAAAGTCAGCAGCCTGTGAAAACAGGACACGCAGGATGTCGGCGGTCGGGGTGGCCTGCTCGGCTATTTTGAGGCAGAGGCTGGACGCTCGGGCCTCTGATCTCTCCTCTCCAGGTTGCAGCGCGCGGCAGGCGGAGAGGGATTGGAGAGGAAGCGCGCTGCCGGAGTTCACCCAGGCACGCATAGCTAGAGCTGTGCCGGCGCGGAGTCTCCAGATTCCCGCAGCGGCCGGCGGGAAGGGTCCTGGCTGCGGGCGGCGGGCGGGATCCATGCGCCCTCCTGTTCCCTGGAGTCGGAGTAATGAGTGCAGTCCGAGCCCCGCAGGGTGAGTCGGGGTGGGGGAGCTCGCGGGAGCGCAGGACTGGAGACTCGGACGCGAGGACCTGTGCAGCCCAGACTGCATTCTTGGCGCCAGCGGCCGGAAGCAACTCAAGTGGGATTTGCTGGGTGAGGATTCCCGCACTTCTTTCCTTTGCCTTTTCGTCCCTGCAGCCAGTAGGGGTCAGTCATTGCCTCCTGGATGACAAACTCCAGACTTAGCCTCCCGGAGACTGAATCCGGCTCACCCTCCGGTTGTTCGTACTGCCTCTACAGGCGGGGTCTCGAGGCTTCGGACTGAGCCAAAGGGATTACCTGTCTGCCAACCCGGAACCTGAGCGCCTCCGCAGGCACCCGGCTTAGTCGCTAGCTCAGCCACCCAGACTATCTCTTCATTGTCGATCCTCACCTAGCCCAGTGCGGTCGAGGCTTTTGGAGGGGAGCAAAGGAGTGGGAGATTTAATTTGAGGCTGAATATTCAGACTAAGTCAGGGTGAACTAGAGGACTAACATTTTGAGAAATTAAAAACAACGTTTTAAGATTTCTAGAACAACTCTTAATAATGTAATTGGCATGGATTGAAGACAACTCTTTGAAGAAAGATTATTTCAAGGTTAAGTTACGGAACTCGGAGAGAGGGCTCCCTTCAAAACCCACACCGTCCAAAAATGGGTCTAGACATTTCCCATTTCATTGATCTCTTTCTCCTTGAACTTGCATTTTTATAGAATCTTATGCCAATATAATGTATGTTTACGCTTAAAGTCTTTATTCGACCATCCTAGTATACTAGTCTGTACCAAACAAGTATGACCATTGAAATCTGAAATTTTAATATTTAGTGATACCACAAATCTGTTGTAAGTAAATTTGGGGTTTAATTTATATTTGCATTTACTAATAGAATGCAATCAATCAAAACATCTTAAGTAGATAATAAGTTGAAAAACCTCTTTACTGGAAGATGTAGCAGAAGCAAATACGGAATTTATCACTTCTTTCTCGATGAGGTCGCATACAACATATAAGACCACCTCGACAGAAAGAATATTTCCAATTGCTCTTCTGCTGGACACCAGGGATGGAAGGAATTTTACAATTCGGAGTAGTGTGCCACTTCAGATAAGAAGAGTTTTGGAATTGCCTAGTGGGAGAATCGTGGGATTTTAAAGTAAGGCGGGAAACAACCCAAACTAAAGGATTATCAAGCTCATGAATTTTTATTGATTAAACATGGAAGATGTAGAAATTGACTTGGTTTCTGTTCTTGTATCCTGGTTGGAATAAGTTTAGCGAAAATCGGTTCAGTTCAGTCGCGTCCGACCCTTAGCGAAAGCAATCATATATAAAAAGACCCCTTAGCAGAGGATGGTTTCGATCCATCGACCTCTGGGTTATGGGCCCAGCACGCTTCCGCTGCGCCACTCTGCTCACCTTCTAATCATTGTTACTGTTTTTCCTTTCAATGATTATATCACCGTTTGTTTTATATATATATATATATATATATATTTTTTTTCCTTTCATTCTGATGGTTTCCGCCTCCCCTCTCTCTCCCATACACATAGAAGATCCGCTCTTCCGTAATCAGATGTCCTCGGATCATCACCTCCAGATCTGCAGTTTCCCAATCTGCCGAAGAGTGACCAAGCTTATCAATGTACCCCCTCCCCAGCACCTTTCCCCCTTCCCGAAGCCTCTATGTGTGTATGCACGCACGCGAGCTCAGCCATGTTCAATTCTTTGCGACCCCACGGACTGTAGCCCACCAGGCTCCTCTGTTCATGGGATTTCCCAGGCAAGAATACTGGAGTGGGTTGCCATTTCCTTCTCCAGGAGAATCTTCCCGACCTAGGGATCGAGCCCACATCTCTTGAGTCTTCTGCATCGGTAGGCGGCCGCTCACAAAGAGCAGAGGAAGCGCCCGCGGAGCAAAACTCGGGATGGACCCTTCTCCGGGAGAATCTCGAAAATCGTGTAGCCAACTCTGGTGCCATCAGACAGGAATCGTGTTAACCATCTCCTGTGTTGTTTGTCGAAAATCTCACAGACAATCCTTTGAATAAAAGATGCTTTATTCGCTTGCAATGGGGCAAGATTTTCACAAGGACAGTGCGCCTGCAATAAAGTTAACTCAATTTGTTGCTCAAATTATTACACGGGGGTCACAATTTCGATTGCATCTCGTTTGGGGTCGTTTCGACTTACAAAAAAAAAAGATTTTTTCTTCTTTCTTTTTTTTAAAGATAGGTCCTTCTTTTTGCCGTGTTAGAGAGCAGACCTTTGGAAAGTTCCTGAACACAGCTCTTGTTTGTAGCTGCCTTTGTGAGGACGCTAGAGAGGGCCCATCTAGAGGTAAAAAGCCCTTCATCTTTAGTACTGTAAGCTGAAGGCTTCTCTGATATATTAGACTGGACATTTCCACTCTCATTTCATTAGTCAAACTAAGCCACATGGCCAAGTCCATGAAGAAGAGAAAGTATGTATGTTATACAATAAATACATTATTCCAATGAAATAATAATTACAAATTCACATGAAATTATTATAAATACTTATAAATTCTCATGAAGTTGCAGAGATAATGTATTGAGGTTTCGTGTATCAATAGTTCATTCTTTTTTTTTTTTTTTTTTACTGTTGAATAGTGTTCCATACTACTATGGATATACCAGTTTTTAACTTATTCACCTATTAAGGAACATTTTGGTTGTTTTCAGGTTTTGAGCTATTACAAATTAAGCTTCTATAAATATAATGTACACAGTTTTGTATGGATATAAGTTTTCATTGTTCGAGGATAAATGCCTAGGAGTGGAATTGCTGAATTGTATGGTGTGTTAAGTTTAGTTCTTTAAGAAACTGACAAACTGTTTTTCAGAGTGGTTTTACCATTCTACATTCCCATATGCAATGTATGACAAATCCAGTTTCTCTGCATTCTTGCCAACCTTTAGCAGTTGTTACCATTTGTTATTTTATCTCTTATAATAGGTGTGTAGGGATATCTCATCATGGTCTTTATTTATATTTCCTAAATGACTAGTGATATTGAACATCTTTTCATGTGCTTATTTTCCATTTGTATATCCTCTTTGGTAAAATGTCCCTTCAAGTTTTTTGCCCTTTTTCTAACTGGATTGTTTGTTGTTTTAAAAAGGAGTTTTGAGACATCTTTGTGTATTCTAGATATGTTTTTGTCAGATATGTTATTTGCAAATATTTTCTCCCAGCCTATAACTCTTTTTTAATTTTCTCAGCAGTCTATTGCAGAGTGAAAGTTTTTCATTTTGATGAAATCCAGTTAGTCAAGTTTATCTTTTATGGACTGTGTGTTTGGTGTTATGCTTACTGCCTCTCCATCAAGCACCAGGTCTCCCAAATATTCTCACATTTTCTTCCAAAAGTTTTACAGTTTTATATTTTATTTTAAATCTATAAAGCATTTTCAGCTAATTTTAAAATAAAATATGAGATGTAAGCTGAGGTTTGCTTCTTTTGCCTATAGATATCCAATTCTTGTTCCATCACTCATTTGTATCCGACTCTTTGTGACCCCATGGACGGCAGCTCACCAGGCTTACCTGTCCTTCACTGTCTCTGGGAGTTTGCTCAAACTCATGTCCATTGAGTTGATGATGTCAACCAACCATCTCATCCTGTCATTCCCTTCACCTCACGCCCTCAATCTTTCCTAGCATCAGGGTCTTTTCCAGTGACTTGGCTCTTCACATCAGGTGGCCAAAGTATTGGAGCTTCAGCTTCGGCATCTGTCCTTCCAATGAATATTCAGGGTTGATTTCCTTTAGGGTTGACTGGTTTGATCTTCTTGCTATTCACAGGACTCTCAAGAGTCTTCTCCAGCACCACAGTTAGAAAGCATCAGTTCTTTGGCATTTAGTCTTCTTTGTGGTCCAGCTCTCATATCCGTACATGACTGCCAGAAAAACCATAGCTTTGACAAGACAGATCTTTGTTGGCAAAGTTACATCTCTGCTTTTTAATATGCCATCTAGGTTTATCATAGTTTTTCTTCCAAGGAGCAAGCATCTTTTAATTTGGATTAAGTGGGTATCCAATTGCTCTCCCACGATCATGAGAAAAGAGTAAGACTTTTCTTCCTCTACTGAGTTGCTCCTGCATTTTTGTAAAAAAAATAATTTAGATGTAGTTGTATGTGGTGCTTTCTGTATTCTCTATACTGGTTCTATCTATCCCTCTTCCAATTAATGTATACTCTTTATTACTGTAGCTATACAATAAGTCTTGAAATCATAAGAATGATTTCTTCCACTTTATTCCTGTTTTTCAGAATCATTCTAGTTATTCTAACTCATTTGATTTTCCACATAAATTTCAGAATAGTCATGTCTATAGCTACAAAAAAAATCTTTCCTGGATTTTGATAGGAATTATATTAAGTTATATTAAACTTGTACATCAATTTCAGGGGAGTTGACATCTTTGCTATGTTGAGTTTTGTGATCAATGAACACAGAATCTCTCTCCATTTATTTAAGTCTTTGTTTTCATCAGAATTTTGTAGTTTTGCTGTTCCCAGAAGGCACATGTTCACATGTTTGGGTAGATTTTTATCTAAGTGCTTCTTTTTTTTTCTAATTGTTTCTTTACTTAAAAAAAAAAACACTGTATTTTAATTTTGGTGTCCATTTTTTATAGAAATACAATTGATTTTTCTATTTTGATCTTGTATTCTGTGACTTTGCTAAACATACTTATTAGTTCTAGGAGGATTTTTGTTTGCTTTTAGCTCCTTAAGATTTTCTATGTAAACCATCATATATTCTTCAAATGGAAAGTACAATCCTTCCACAGAGATGGAGGGAGGAAATGTATATTTCTGAAGAAAAATACAATCCACTGAGTAAGAAAATGTATCAACACACAATTGGACAAAATTGCAGAAATGGATGGTAAAATATGTCAATATTTTTGGGTAGGGTGAGCATTTCACCTAAAGATTATATGGCAGTATTTGTGAAATAACTTCCTACCATTTATGTTTATCATTAGCATGTGACATTACCATGGCTTAGTGCAGGGCTTTCCCATCTACTAAGTAGCTCAGTTGTGAGAGAGAATAACTGAAAATCTAGAAGTCCTGACCCAGTGAATACTTTACTCAACAAATATACTTTCCAGTTCCTTTTCTAATACACCCTAGTCTAAAGGGATAGCTTTCTTATATTTCATGGGCTGTAAGCATTTTATTGGAGAAGGAAATGGCAACCCACTCCAGTACTCTGGAGAATCCCATGGACAGGGAAATCTGAAAGGTTACAGTCCATGGGGTCACAAAGAGTCAGACACGACTGAGTGACTTCACTTCACTTAACCATTTTATACTGTGTTCCTCGCGAAGAACTGCTAAGATCTCCTGCTTAAAACACAATATCAAATCTCAGCTACTGGTTAAGGTTGAAGGTAACTGACTTCTTGGTGTTTCCTTACTCTAAGCAGGTGAAAGTGGTCAAAGTTTAAGCCAAATTTTCCTTGGGATAAAACATCAGTATGCTCTAATACAAGAAAGCACTTAAACTTCCCGCCTTTACAGGGACTTGAA
Source organism: Cervus canadensis (assembly GCF_019320065.1). Lineage (NCBI taxonomy): Eukaryota > Metazoa > Chordata > Mammalia > Artiodactyla > Cervidae > Cervus > Cervus canadensis. The sequence goes on along the minus strand of NC_057413.1, from coordinate 22,824,736 downwards.
CCCTGAACCCTCAGATTAAAAGTCTGATGCTCTACCAACTGAGCTACCCAGGCTCTAAGACTACTTGGCTTACTTTGTTTCCCTTGTACACTTCAATGACTTTGGGGGCATTCTTAATCCCCTAGGGAAAGGAAATGGCAATTCATTACAATATTCTTGGAGGCAACCCATTCCAATGTTCTCAAAAACCTGGAGGGCTACAGTTCACAGTGTCGCAAAGAGTTGGGCATGACCGAACTCACACACACACACACAGACACAAGATAATTTTGACAAATTTGACATTCCCCCTCACATTTTTTCCAGTGGACATTTAACATTTTTATTCATAACTTTCTATTTTTGCTGAAGGATATAATGACTTGTATCAAAGGAATTTTAAAACTATAATAACTTAACACCTACCAACATCTATTGGCACTAGGGGTAAAGAACCCGCCTGCCTATGCAGGAGATGTAAAGAGACATGGGTTCCATCCCTGGGTAGAGAAGATCTCCTAGAGAAGGGTCTGGCAACCGACTCCAGTATTCTTGTTTGGAAAATCCCATGGACAGAGGAACCTAGCAGGCTACAGTCCATAGGATCACAAAGAGTCGGACAGGACTTAAGTGATAGCACGTGCACAACATCTATTGAGAGAGAAAAGAAACCTCCTATTTCCTTCTGTTTATTATTTCTATTCCGTGTCTCTCACAGAACTTTATCCCAATACAACCATATTTTGCATTTAGTCTTTTCTTGATCTTCCTACCATGCTTCTCTGTACCAAATATAGGTATAAATATTGAAATTTGATGTTATTTTCTTTGAATATTAAAAATACTTCTTGTGGATTGTGCTAATCTGCATCTGCTTACACATAACCAAGGCATAATAAACAGATAATAGTTTGAAAAACCCTTTAATGGAGGAGGTAATAGAAGTAAATGTGGAATTTGTCATCCTCCCTCCTCCATGAAGTTGTATACAAAATCATATTGGGACTTCTCTGGAGGTCCAGTGATTAAGACTTTGCCTTCCAATGCAGGAGACACAGATTCCAGGAGCTAAGATTCCATATGCCTCACCGCCAAAAAACCAAAGCATAATATGGAAGCAATATTGTAAATACAATAAAGACCTTTAAAATGGGCCACATTTTTTTAAAAAAGCAACAACAATAACAGTTTGAAGGATTCAGTTTTTCCAGTTGTTCCCATGATGGGAATCAGAGAGGAGAGCACCCCAAGGCAGTGTGTTACAGTCAAATGTCTTAATTTATCAGAATTGTCTTAATTTATCAAGCAGAAGGCTGAAAATTTTCCATGGAAGGTGAGAACATGGGACTTGAGTGCCACACTTCTATGGTAGACTGATTCTCAGAGAGACGAATTTTAGAAAAGTAAATATCTTAGGAAAGGTAAAATAAGTAAGATTTGGAAGTAGATTTAGTTCAACTGTTTGAATATAGTTTAACAATGGAGTTGCTAGAAAACTTGCAGCTAAGGTTGGTTCCAATACACTGATCTCTGGCTTGTCCAACAAGCTTCAGTGGCTCCACTCTGCTTATAAATGGATGTGCCCTCATTGATATTCAATTGTTCAGTTCATTGATATTGTTATTGTTCAGTCGCTAAGTCGTGTCGGACACTTGTGACACCATGGACTGCAGCACACCAGGCTCCTCTCTGCTCCACTATTTCCCAGAGCTTGCTCAAATTGCTGTCCGTTGAGCTGCTGATGCTGTCTCATTCTTTGCCACCCCCTTCTTTTGCTTCCAGTCTTGCCCGGCTTTCCAATAAATTTTCCAATAAATTTTCCAAAAATTTATTTTCCAATAAATCAGCTCTTCGCATCATGTGGCCAAAGTATTGAAGCTTCAGCTTCAGCTTCAGCAACAGTCTTTCCAATGAATATTCAGGGTTGATTTCCTTTAAGATTGACTGATTTAATCTCTTTGAAGTCCAAGGGACTCCCAAGACTCTTCTTTAGCACCACAATTCGAAAGCATAAATTCTTCAGCACTCAGCCTTCTTTGTGGTCCACAGCTCTCACATCCTCACATGACTACCGGAAAAACCACAGCTTTGATAACAAGTCATAATCCTATATATACTAAGAAAATAAGCCACTGATTTAAAAAATACAACATAGCTTTGACTATAGTGCAGACTTTTGTCGGCAAAGTGATATTCAACTGCATTACCACAAATGGTTTTTCAAACATAAGAATGATTTCTTTTATTTTTTTCCCATGTCTTTTTCCTTCCTTCTCCTAACTCTTCCCTTTTCTTGGACTCTTTTCTGTCCTCTTGAGAACCAGATGGTTCCACCAAGTCTGATCTTTCCCATTCTGCCAAATATTCAGTCTCTGACCTGCTTCTTCATAAGTTTGTCTGGGCTCACAGGAGGAATTGTAGAGAGAACCAAGGAGGGGCCAATGGAGCAAAGCCATAAGGAAACTCACTTGAGAAGAACCTATCAAAAATCTCAAGAGATTTTTCTTTGCCTGCAAGGGAGCCAGGTTTTGGGGAATTCCATTTCTGATTGGACAATGTTTGGATCCATTTTGACAGGGACCAGGAGTTCCTATGTTTGAAAACAGGATATTTGTTTCTGAAACTGATCTCAGGGAATAGGGCTTTTGTAAGTCCCTGCACACAAAGGCTCCTGTTATTGGAGGCTGCCTCTGAGCAGTACCTTCCAGAAATTACAGTGCTAGATGCTGATTTAAGATTTTCACACAGAAGTAACTAGAAGCCATAAAAATATTGCCCACTGAATTCAAATGTTAAATTTCTCCAATTTAACTTCCCTCCAAATGTCTGAAGTCCCTCCTCTGACAGAAGGGTAACGGTGACAGAGGAGTTGAAGTGGAAGGAGGCAGGGGAATTCTTGTTTCATGTCTTCTTGCTTTTGAACGAGGAAGTTGCATTTCCTCTGGAATTCCTTCTCCGTTTCCCATTTGCCATTCCCTACTCGTCCTTTGGATCTCAGTTCAGACATTACTCACTACCTTCTGGAACTTTTTGCTGACTCAAGACTGGTTTAGAAACTCCTGAAATATACCCAGAATTCCTGATATTATTTCAGTCCCATCAATAGTGTTTATTACATGTTGCATTATAACTATCTCTTGTATGAGTCTTCCATTAGCATGCCCAGGGTTTAGTCTTTAAATACCACATATATGCAAAAGTCTTTCCATCTTGGACTGCTCCCTCAAACTCCAAATTCACATATCCAGCTGCCTTCTTGACAAGTATTTTATACTTAACATTGCTGAAAGCTGAATTCCTAATCCTCCCCCCAAACTTTCTCTTCACCAGTCTTTCACATCTCAGTTAAAAAAAAAAAAAAGAAAAGAAAAGAAATAGATGAGGAAGCAATGGAAACAGTGATAGGCTTTATTTGAGGGGGCTCCAAAATCACTGCAGATGGTGACTGCAGCCATGAAATTAAAAAACTCTTGCTCCTTGGAAGAAAAGTTATCTGGGCCTCAAGGGGCCCAGATACGTGACTAAACATTATTTCTGCAAATAAAAAAAAAAAAAAAAGAAAGAAAGAAAGGAAAGTTATGACCAATCTAGACAGCATATTAAAAAGCAGAGACATTACCTTGCCAACAAAGGTCTGTCTAGTCAGAGCTGCGGTTTTTCCAGTAGTCATGTATGGATGTGAGAGTCTAAAGAAAGCTGAGCGCTGAAGAATTGATGCTTTTGAACTGTGTTGTTGGAGAAGACTCTCGAGAGTCCCTTGGACTGCAAGGAGATCCAACCAGTCCACCCTAAAGCAGATCAGTCCTTGGTGTTCATTGGAAGGACTGATGCTGAAGCTGAAACTCCAATACTTTGGCCATCTGATGTGAAGAGCTGACTCATTTGAAAAGACCCTGATGCTGGGAAAGATTGAAGGCGGGAGAAGGGGATGGCAGAGGATGAGATGGTTGGATGGCATCACCTACTCAATGGATATGAGTTTGAGTAAACTCCAGGAGTTGGTGATGGACAGGGAGGCCTGGCATGCTGCAGTCCATGGGATTGCAAGGAGTCGGATACGACTGAGCGACTGAACTGAACTGAACTGGAAAAATAACCCCAAAACTACTCTATTTGTGTAGGCATCTGTGAATCTTTGCTTTTGCTCAGATCCTACATCTCATCAGCTCCACCTTCAAAATATATTCATAATCCAACCAGTTTTTACTATTTCCACTGCGATCATACTAGAAAATTTATCAATCTCTCACCTAAAGTTTTGCAATAGACCCATCACTGGCCTCCTGCTATTAACCTTGCCCCTTTCCTGTCTATTCTAAACACAGAAGTAGTGCAAAATTCTCCAAGTGTTCAAAACTCTCCAAGAGTTTCCCTTTTGTCCAGTAAAAAAGTCAAAGCGCCTCTAGCGGCATGTAAGAGCTCTCCCTTCCTATCTTACCCTCCCCTTTAGCTCCTTGCTTTTCCTCAAACAAGTCAGGCATACTCCTGCCTCATTCCTTTGCACATGTTGTTTCTTTTGCCTAGAAACACCTTTTCGCAAATACTCATTTGCCTAACTCATTTCCTCATATCCTTCAGGTCTGCTCAAATACCACTTTATTAGTGAAGTCTTACCTGTTCAACATGCTTAAAATTACAAAACATTACAAAGAAAAAAGCCATCCCTATTATCTCTTCATTCAGACATATATTTTTTCATTCATACTTACCACCATCTACTCATACACATTTTACTTATTCATTGGTCTGTATTTTCCATTACAATGCAGACCCCATGAGGATAGAGTTTTGTGCATTTTGTTCAGAGATACAATCCCAGTATCTAGAGGAGAACACGTCAAATAGCAGATCCTCAACATTTTGTTGAATAAATGTTGAACGGTCTACCGGGGTACAATAAATGAGCTTTTTCACAGGTGGATGTGCAAGCAGATTTCAAGAGTTTAACCTTGAAAGAATACAGGAATGGTTTGTTCATAGATAAAGGTTCTGAATTCCATTTATATACCTCCTTGTTGTAGTTATGTGTATAAATTTGAGTTGCTAACCATGGGTCTTCTGTTTAATTATGCTATGCACAGGCACCGTTGCTAGTCAATATTTGTGCAAAGACTTAAAGCTTGACCCTGCAGTTAGGACTAAGCATCTCCAACTTCTAATCCCATCTGGAGAGCTGCAGATGTTCATCTGTGTAATCACTAGTTATTCCAGTTTCCAAACCTTCAACTGTCCAGGAATAAAGCCTGACTCCTGAGCTACTGGAGCTAAGGATGAATGAAAATAACACGTGAGGCTACAGGGGAATGGGAACCTCTTCTAAAGAAGGTACACTTTCCTATAAGGCTTCTGAATAATGCTTTTAAGAAATTGTATTTATTTGGTTGTTTTGTATTTTGAAAAGATAATACACTCATAGAGTTCAGATAAAGTATAAATAGTTATACAGTTAAAAGTTTCCTTCCCATCCCTGTTACTCAGCTACCTGGTTCCTACTTTTTCTCTGTCTTTCACAGGTTTCTACTATTTGTTATTTAACTAATTTGTTATTTAACTTTCTGGAGTTTCTTTATTCACTTATATGTGAATATATAGATTCATATGTTTGGGGTTTGCTTTTGATGCCCACAACATATTTTGGGAATCTTTACACATTGATGACATAAAAGCTTCCTTGTTTGTCTTTGCTTAGTTTTACATTTTGTTGCAAAATAAAACACACAGAGAAGTAAGTAGAATCTTATTTCTGCATCCATTGAGATGATCATATGTGTTTTTTTTATTTTTAAAATAATGTTAATATTCTTTTTTTTGGCTGCACAGCTTGTGGGAGTCTAGTTCACTGACCAGGGATCAAACCTAGGCCCCCTGCAATGCAAGGATGGTGTCCTAACCACTGGACTGTCAGAGAATTCCCTCCTTAATAGGATTAATTTGTGTGGATTGAATTTATATTCTTCAGCCAACTTTCGTTCTTTGGATAAATCCAACCTGGTAGTGTTGTATTATCTTTCACACTTTATGGCTAGACAGTGGGTCAATATTTTATTCAAGAGTTTTGTATCTATGATCATGAATGAGCCTGGCTTCAATTTTCTTTCTAAATATTGTCCTTGTCAGATTTTTGTATCAAGGCTATACTAGACACAGAAAGAGTTGGAAAGAGTATATTCTCTTTTATACTCTAGAAGAATGGAACAGTTCTTTCTTTACTGTTTGACCGAAGCCTCTAGTAAATCCATCAGTGCCCAGAGCATTTGTTTTCAGGAAAGTTTAAATTATTGATTTAAGTATATTCCAATAAACCTGACTTCAAAAAATGTCCTCTGGCAAGTTACATTTCCAGTCGATTTTGGATTCAGGGCCACTGGTATTATCATCATCATTTGATAGAAAGGATATCTTGTACTCTTTCTGAGCCTACCATTTTTGACTGATTTCAGTAATTTATGATTTATATCATCAAGTTCACAACATAATAGTTCACATATTAGTGTACAATCTGTATAATATACTGTAATAGCATACTACAATAACTATTGTAGTATATTGTTGTATGTTATATACTATACTATATATTATAGTATAAGTTATTATAACTTGTAATTAATATTATATATAATAATGCTATGTAATAACAATAGTAAACTTCCCACAAAGTGTCTGGCACCTTTCATATATCATCTTACTTAATCCTTAAAGTAACTCTTGACAGGTAACCTGTCATTTTCACAGATGAAAGATCTAACCCTAAGAGGTTAGAGTATTTGCTGACCAAAGTTTATATGACTTATCTGTTGAGAACTGGGTGCCTTTAACAATTTTCCATATCAACTCCCTCAAATGAGCATCCCATTTCTCAAGGGAATGTGTCAACTATTTATATTTTTTTGGTTTTCCTATTTCTTATTAAATTCATTCCTAAATATTTTATATTTCTATTGCTATTGTGAATAACGTCTCTTATCCTTTACACTTTCAAATTACTGTTAGTACAGTGTATGTGTGTTTTTAGTACTGTTAACTTTATTTTGTAACTGCTCACAAACTGTGTGAATATGTCATGCATCTGTTCTGGTGAGAAAGTTTATGATTTTATAGTTCTTAAAAGGATACATAAATTCAGAAATGCTTATACATTGCTGCCTGAAGTCCAGGTTTTCTCAAAATTTGTAGCAAGTCCATTATCATTTATCCTTACATGGGAACAATCTGCTTAGACACTGAAACAAACACCAGACTTTGCAACTCAGTTCAGTTCAGTCACTCAGTCGTGTCTGACTCTTTGCAACCCCGTGAATCGCAGCACACCAGGCCTCCCTGTCCATCACCAACTCCCGGAGTTTACCCAAACTCATGTCCATCGAGTCAGTGATGCCATCCAGCCATCTCATCCTCTGTCGTCCCCTTCTCCTCCTACCCCCAGTCCCTCCCAGCATCAGGGTCTTTTCCAATGAGTTAACTCTTTGCATGAGGTGGCCAAAGTATTGGAGTTTCAGCTTCAGCATCAGTCCTTCCAATGAACACCCAGGACTGATCTTTAGGATGGACTGGTTGGATCTCCTTGTAGTCCAAGGGACTCTCAAGAGTCTTCTCCAACACCACAGTTCAAAAGCATCAATTCTTCGGCGCTCAGCTTTCTTCACAGTCCAACTCTCACATCCATACATGACCACTGGAAAAACCATAGCCTTGACTAGATGGACCTTTGTTGACAAACTAATGTCTCTGCTTTTTAATATGCTGTCTAGGTTGGTTATAACTTTCCTTACAAGGAGTAAGCGTCTTTTAATTTCATGGCAGCAATCACCATCTGTGGTGATTTTGGAGCCCCAAAAAATAAAGTGTGACACTCTGGACCCCTCAAAACCATATACTGAAGAAGTTCCATAACTGAATTTTTTTCTTTCCCTAGATAGTGAGTTCAAAATCATAGGCTTTTAAAATCAATCTTCGTATTTTCAGGCCACTGTTGTATAACCACAGGAAGAAGTCAGACAACAGGCCAACCAACTTTTCTAGATGTTATGAATCTCAAAATTTATTCTCATTCATATGAGAATATGAATATGCACACCTTTACATATTTAGGTGTGCAAATAACAAATGCACTTCCCAATTTCATCTTTTCTTGATAATTTCCCCAAAACATGTTTCTATTTCCTTTTTATCTAGGACATGATGGCAACAATATTCAATATAGTAGAAAATGTTGAGAAAGTTACATTGCAAGATTAAGTTTGGGTGAATTCTAAGAAAGCAAGTTTATATACCAACAGTTTGATTTGTTCTTTGAGGGGATTTTATCCAACATCATATTCTTAAGTTAAGATCCCAATCTTCCTACTGCAATAATTCATGGTATCTATACTATTTTATCTCAATATTCTTCAATATTCACAATGTTGAATTTGGAAGAACCAATACAAAGGTAACAAACAGTATATATGGCATGTGGCCTATATTTTCATTGCATCACACTTGATGTAAATAAGTCAAAATTTAAGAACCACATCTACAGAAGCCTGCATTTTTAATAAAAACAATAAATGTGGATATTAAATATCAGTTAATCAGGTCTTCCAGTTTTTCAGGTGAGTAAATGAAGGTCTAAAGAGGTCATGCAAAACAACTTGTTACCCCAAAATAACTAATAGACCTAGTTAGTAATAGAACTGAATTAGAATCCAGGACTTGCCAAACCCAGACATGTGCTCTTTCCACTAAACTATGTGGTCATTCTAGGAAATTGATAGTTTTCACAGTTCTCTTGGTTCCCTGGGAAAGTTCTCCATAGTAGTCAGACTTGCCAGGCATTCAGAGCTTTTCTCTACATGAAGTTTTTCAGGTTGAACAAAAAAAGAATTTTGTCTAACAGATTTCCTTTTTTTGTATATGTATATGTATATTTGCCTTCTCTCCACTATGAATTTTCTGGTGTTCTGTAAGATATGTGTTCTTGCTAAACACTTTCCCATATTCATTACATTTGTCGAGTTTTTCTTAAATATGAGTTTTCTGATGTTTTTTAAGGTCTATCCTTCAGCTGAAGGCTTTGATACATTTATTGTATTCATAAGTTTTCTCTCCAGTATGAATGATCTGATGTTGAATAAGGCCTAAGCAGTAACTAAAGGCTTTTCCACATTCATTACATTTGTAGGATTTTTCACTGATATGAACTTTCTGGTGATTTGTGAGGTCTGTATTCTGACTGAAGGCTTTCCACATACATTACATTTATAAGATTTCTCTTCACTGTGAGTTATCTGATGTTGAATATGCCCTGAGCAGTCACTAAAAGCTTTCCCACATTCAGAAGGTTTCTCTCTGGTATGAACTCTCATGTGTGAGGGATGAACTCTGGTTAAAGTTTTCCCACATTCATTACATTTATATGGTTTCTCTCTTGTATGACTTCTCTGATGTTGAGTAAGGTATGTACTTCTGCTGAAATCTTACCCACATTCCCTTACATTCATAGAGCTTCTCTCCAGTGTAAGTTCTTTGATGTTGAGTAAGAGCTGAGTAGTTACCAAAATCTTTCCCACATTCACCACATTCACAGGGCTTCTCTCCAGTGTGAGTCCTTTCATGTTGAATAGACAGAACAATCACTAAAGGCATGCCCACATTCATTGAATTTGTATGGCTTCCCTCCAGTATGCATTCCCTGATGTTGAATGAGGCCTGAACAGTAACTGAAAATTTTTCCACAGTCATTACACTTAAACAGTTTCTCTACAGTATGGGTAATATGATGTTGAATAAGACCTAAGTGATCACTGAAGGTTTTCCCACATTTGTTACATTCATAGAAATTGTATCTCATATTAATTCTTTGCTGTTGAGTAAGGTATGTACTATGACTGAATATCATGCCATATTCAGTACACTCAAAATGTCTTTCCCTTCTATGAATTCTCTGATGTTGAATAAGGACTGCGCAGTAACTGAAAACCTTCCCACATTCATTGCATTTATAGGGCTTTTCTTCAGCATGATTCTCTTGTGATTTGTTAAATGGGAACTCTGGTTAAATCTCTTTCCACATTCATCACATTTATGAGGTCGTTCTCCAGTATGATGTGCATGATGTTGAATGAAAGTATGAATGAATGAAACCTCTCTGAAGGTTTTCCCACTACATTTATGTTTTCTTTAAATCACATTTACTTTGTATAATTAAATCTGAGTTTTGTTTGAACATATTTCCATGTGTACCACATTCATGGCAATGCTCTTCAATAGTATCACTCTGCTCTGAAACAAGTATTGATGTTTCATTGAAAATTTCCCCAATTCATTATGTTTTGTATTACTTTCTTTGGCAGAAATTTTCATGAAGGTGACTAATCTTTTCCCAGATATTTCTCTTTGTTTAGGTGCTGGTTCTTAAATTGGCCTCCAGGTTTCTCCCAATATAATCTTTCTCTTTGCAATTTCTTCCATTTTTTTTCCTTCAGAGGAATCTTTGAAAATGTCCTGCCGCTCTAGTGTTGATTTCCTGGCTCTAGGTCTAGGCTTCCCATCTATTAGACATAAAAATACAAATTCACTATGAGTCCAGTGCTAGGAGGGGAAAAAAAGCTACTATATTGGAAACAAGATAATGAAACTGAAAATACTCAGAATATTTCATATGGGGAAATGTGGTATATTAATCTAAGGAAGGAAGAGATGGAAAGGCTACTGGTGTGAAAGGGCATCATTTAAGAATAATGTAATCAAAGAGAATGAAGTAATCAGCCTGTCAGATGGGACGATTAGAGAAAAGGCTAAACTATAGAATTTAGAGGAGAGAAATATGCAAATGAGCACAGATTAAGAAAAGAAAAACTCTTATCAAAGAAAGATGGTGTTTTAGGAAATCTTCTGTGACAAAACTATTTAAGCAACATTTAAACTATTATCTCAAAGGCTACTAAGAGGTATTTAAATGTATTTCAAATAAACTTTCCCATTAGATTTGGAATTTTGAATTGCACAAAGCAAGAGTTTTACCTAATCTCTCTTTATGAATGACTGCTAATGTTATCACTTTACCTTTGATGTAAGAAGAGCAGAAACTAGGTCTAAAAGGAAAAAGACTGAAAAAGGGGGAAGTTTATTCCTTTGACACGGAAAATAATTCTTGGGATTTTCCAATGACAAAACTGCACTGTTGTTGTTGTTGTTTTTTAATTCTCAGTTAAGGATAAAAAAGCAAGAAACATTAAGCTCAGAGAACAAAGGAGGGATTATATATCAGCATATCTAGTAGTCCTTCACTATAGGTTCATACTTAGGAGTGAGTACTAATATGTTGAGTGAAAGCTAAGTGGTTTTGTGTAAAGACATGATGAATAATAGGTTTCACTGCAGGATTACTGGGCAGGGACCTGGCTATTTTATTATGAAGTGAAAGTTGCTCAGTTGTGTCGAACTCTTTGTGACCCCCTGGACACTGTAGTCCATGGAATTCTCCAGGTCAGAATCCTGGACTGGGTAGCTGTTCCCTTAGAGGATCCCCCAAATGTTGGCACTTATAGTCTTTTATTTTGGACTGATCAGTTTCCCCACAATGAAATACTTCAACCTTCTACTTGGAAAAGGTATTATCAACCAAACTTGAGTCTACCTGCCTGTGCTCAGTAAAGCTAATTTATTGACATCGGGCTGTAGTGAAGAAAAAGTACAGCATTTATTGAAGGGTGCCAAGCAAGGAATCCAGGTAGCTAGTGCTCAAAAGGTCTGGATTTCCGGATGACTTGGCTTTCAGGGAAGGTTTTTAAAGACAAGGTGAGGGAAGAGGGTTGTGGGGTGTGTGATTTTTGTAGCCACACATTCTGGGAAACAAACTCACTCAGGACAATGCAGATAGTGGAGTGCAGTTTATTACACCAGTGGGTCCAAGGTAGAGTCTCCTCTTAGCCAGGGACTCTGACCAGCATTTGTGAAAATCTTTTATACCCCATGTGTACATGTCCAAACCCACCACTCCAAATTCCTTGAGACTTACATAAACAAAGGAAGGGTAAATACAATCCCAATAACCCCATCATTCATGTGTTATGTGCTCAAACAGTTAAACAATTGGCCAATAATCAATAAGCCCGAGGTTACACTCCTATAGGTACAGAAAAATTTATGGCCTGTCTGGAGGCAGGGGTGATTAGTGTATATTTTCTGTTAGGCAGTAAGTAACCGGGATACGATCTTCAAGGTTCCCCTGTCTGGAGGGGGTCTTATCCTTCTGTTGTCGTTTCCATAGGCACGAAGCACAGAGTTCAGAGTCCACTGGAGAGGTGGTGAGCGTGATCAGCATGAACAGGCTGAAGATGGAGTCCAGGCCTTATGAATTCCCTCTTCATGATCAGCTTGTACATGCTTCTGATTTGTTGGTGGTGAGGTAATTGGGACAAAACTATTTAAGCAACATTTAAACATCATCAACCTTCTGGTTCCAAATGGTCTGGGGTCTATGTGCTTGTGGGCAGCATACAGTTAACTTCTGCCACCTGGGGAGTTTCAGTTTCTACAAAACAGCTCAAAGGATACATCTCAGAATTATCCACAGCCCTTGAGGAGGAACTAAAGGTCCTTGACTTTTTTTTTAATGGCTAAACTATTACCATTTTGTCTTGCTTGACTGTTTGCCTTTCTTTCTACTTATTCATTTAGATGAAATTTACTTTCTAGAACTTGGAGAAGGCCAGGAAAATAAAGTTTTTCTACAAACAAGAGTCAGGCAAAGGATATGAAGTGGGAAGGGTCTGTTTGGGGAAGACCCCATAGGATCCTGCTAGGTTATAAGGGGGTGGGATGTAGAAGTCTGATGGCCCATGTTCTGAACCAAGTGAAAGGAAGAATTTGTGGAGTAAGGGTCTCCCTATTCAGTATGTAGATTTTCACTGAAGTGTCTATTTTCAATGTGACCCCTAGATCCAGGAATATAAAAAACAAGCATTAAACATGAGAAATTAATGATTTTATTAACTATATTCCTAATATTCAACATTAATTCTTCATTGTAATAGTTTATTATTGCTCCTTCTGTCCAAAAAGCCCTTCTTTCTTTGTTTTGCCTAATTCTTGACCATACTTTAGAGTCTCACTCAAATCACACTAGTCTCATGACATTCCTAACTCCCTAGTTTTCCTAATCTCCCACAGTACTTACTGTACTGTTTTAACTTTTAATTTTAGCACTGAAAAGCAGTGGCTTATATTTATCTATTTTTCAAAAATTCTATTGGAGTATAGTGCTTTACAATGTTGTGCTATTTTCTGCAGTACAGCAAAATGAATCAGCTATACATATACATATATCCCCTCTTTTTTGGAGAGACTGTCATGCAGAGTGAAGTAAATCAGAAAGAGAAAAATAAATATCACATATTAATGCATATTAATGGAATTTAGAAAAATGGTAAAAAAAAAAAACAGAAAAGAAAAATGGTATAGATGATAGATAAGCCTAGTGTTTGTCTATTATCTCATTTTTGCATATGCTGTCTCTTGAGTTATTGTTCCATGGTTTGGAAGAAATGAAACTCATTAATTTTTTGGTTTTATAGCTAATATTCCTTGAGTTTATGCCAAGCTGATTCACAATATAACACAGTTAATTCTCCTAAAGGGCCTATGAAGTGAATAATAGAATCTCTACTTTAAGGGAGGTTCAGAGTACTGAGTCATTTGCTTAAAGTCACACATTAAGCCAGAACTTCAGAGTCCAAGCTCTTTATCTCTACTGTCCTAGGAGGAAGTAAGATGTAATATAAGTGATAAAGGCTAAAGTTATGACCAACCTAGACAGCATATTAAAAAGCAGAGACATTACTTTGCCAACAAGGGTCTGTCTAGTCAAGGTTATGGCTTTTTCAGTGGTCATGTATGGATGTGAGAGTTGGACTATAAAGAAAGCTGAGCAAAGAATTGATGCTTTTGAACTGTGGTGTTGGAGAAGACTCTTGAGGGTCTCTTGGACTGCAAGGAGGTCCAACCAGTCCATCCTAAAGGAGATCAGTCCTGGGTGTTCATTGGAAGGACTGATGTTGAAGCTGAAACTCCAATACTTTGGCCAACTGATGCAAAGAGCTGCTCATTTGAAAAGACCCTGATGCTGGGAAAGATTGAGGGCAGGAGGAGAAGGGGACAACAGAGGATGAGATGGTTGGATGGCATCACCAACTCAATGGACATGAGTTTGAGTAAACTCCAGGAGTTGGTGATGGACAGGGAGGCCAGGTGTGCTGCGGTCCATGGGGTTGCAGAGCCGGACATGACTGAGCAACTGAACTGAACTGATTGTTAAGTTGGCAACACTACTCAAAGCAGGTTCAATGTAGTCCCTGTCAAAATACCAACAATGTTTTTCTACAGAAATAGAAAAGAACCATCCTAAAACACATATGGAATCTCAAGGGACCCTCAAAACCAAAACAGTTCTTGAAAAAGAACATATTGGAAGAATCATATTTCTTAATTTCAAAATTTACCACAGAGTTACACAGTGGTAATCTCAAAAGAGAGCCGAGGAAAAACCAAAAAAACCTTCTCATATGTATCAGTGGAATTTTCAACCAGTGTTAACACTATATAATTGGAAGAGGACAGTCTTTTTTCAACAAATAGAACTGGAGAAACTGGATATCCACATACAGAATAATGAAGTTGTACCCTTGAAAGAAAGTGAAGTTGCTCAGTTGTGTCCAGCTCTTTGCGATCCCATGGTCTGTAGCCTACCAGGATCCTCCATCCATGGGATTTTCCAGGCAAGAGGACTGGAGTGGGTTGCCATTTCCTTCTCCAGGGGATCCTTCTGACCCAGGGATCAAACCCAGGTCTCCCGCATTGTAGGCAGACGCTGTCAGTTCAGTTCAGTTCAGTTCAGTCGCTCAATCTTGTCCGACTCTTTGTGACCCCATGAACCGCAGCACACCAGGCCTCCCTGTTCATCACCAACTCCCGGAGTCCACCCAAACCCATGTTCATCGAGTTGGTGATGCCATCCAACCATCTCATCCTCTGTCGTCCCCTTCTCCTCCTGCCCTCAATCTTTCCCAGCATCAGGGTCTTTTCAAATGAGTCAGCTCTTTGCATCAGGTGGCCAAAGTATTGGAGTTTCAGCTTCAACATCAGTCCTTCCAATGAACACCCAGGACTGATCTCCTTTAGGATGGACTGGTTGGATCTCCTTGTAGTCCAAGGGACTCTCAAGAGTCTTCTCCAACACCACAGTTCAAAAGCATCAATTCTTCAGTGCTCAGCTTTCTTTATAGTCCAACTCTCACATCCATACATGACCACTGGAAAAATCATAACCTTGACTAGATGGGCCTTTGTTGGCAAAGTAATGTCTCTGCTTTTTAATATGTTGTCTATGTTGTGATGAACATAGATGCAAAAATCCTTAACAAAATTCTAGCAAACAGAATCCAACAACATATTAAAAAAATCATACACCACGACCAAGTGGGCTTTATCCCAGGAATGCAAGGATTCTTTAATATCCACAAATCAATCAATGTAATACACCACATTAACAAATTGAAAGATAAAAAACATATGATTATCTCAATAGATGCAGAGAAAGCCTTTGACAAAATTCAACACTCATTTATGATTAAAACTCTCCAAAAAGCAGGAATAGAAGGAACATACCTCAACATAATAAAAGCTATATATGACAAACCCACAGCAAGCATCACCCTCAATGGTGAAAAATTGAAAGCATTTCCCCTGAAATCAGGAACAAGACAAGGGTGCCCACTCTCACCACTACTATTCAACATAGTGTTGGAAGTTTTGGCCACAGCAATCAGAGCAGAAAAAGAAGTAAAAGGAATCCAGATAGGAAAAGAACAAGTAAAACTCTCACTGTTTGCAGATGACATGATCCTCTGCATAGAAAACCCTAAAGACTCTACCAGAAAATTACTAGAGCTAATCAATGAATATAGTAAAGTTGCAGGATATAAAATTAACACACAGAAATCCCTTGCATTCCTATATACTAACAATGAAAAAACAGAAAGAGAAATTAAGGAAACAATACCATTCACCATTGCAACAAAAAGAATAAAATACTTAGGAGTATATCTACCTAAAGAAACAAAAGACCTATACATAGAAAACTATAAAACACTGATGAAAGAAATCAAAGAGGACACAAACAGATGGAGAAACATACCGTGTTCATGGATTGGAAGAATCAATATTGTCAAAATGGCTATTCTACCCAAAGCAATCTATAGATTCAATGCAATCCCTATCAAGCTACCAACGGTATTTTTCACAGAACTAGACCAAAGAATTTCACAATTTGTATGGAAATACAAAAACCTCGAATAGCCAAAGTAATCTTGAGAAAGAAGAATGGAACTGGAGGAATCAACCTGCCTGACTTCAGACTCTACTACAAAGCCACAGTCATCAAGACAGTGTGGTACTGGCACAAAGACAGAAATATAGACCAATGGAACAGAATAGAAAGCCCAGAGATAAATCCACGAACCTATGGACACCTTATCTTTGACAAAGGAGGCAAGGATATACAATGGAAAAAAGACAACCTCTTTAACAAGTGGTGCTGGGAAAACTGGTCAACCACTTGCAAAAGAATGAAACTAGAACACTTTCTAACACCATACACAAAAATAAACTCAAAATGGATTAAAGATCTAAATGTAAGACCAGAAACTATAAAACTCCTAGAGGAGAACATAGGCAAAACACTCTCCGACATAAATCACAGCAGGATCCTCTATGACCCACCTCCCAGAATATTGGAAATAAAAGCAAAACTAAACAAATGGGATCTAATGAAACTTAAAAGCTTTTGCACTACAAAGGAAACTATAAGTAAGGTGAAAAGACAGCCGTCAGATTGGGAGAAAATAATAGCAAATGAAGAAACAGACAAAGGATTAATCTCAAAAATATACAAGCAACTCCTGCAGCTCAATTCCAGAAAAATAAATGACCCAATCAAAAAATGGGCCAGAGAACTAAACAGACATTTCTCCAAAGAAGACATACAGATGGCTAACAAACACATGAAAAGATGCTCAACATCACTCATTATTAGAGAAATGCAAATCAAAACCACAATGAGGTACCATTACACGCCAGTCAGGATGGCTGCTATCCAAAAGTCTACAAGCAATAAATGCTGGAGAGGGTGTGGAGAAAAGGGAACCCTCTTACACTGTTGGTGGGAATGCAAACTAGTACAGCCACTATGGAAAACAGTGTGGAGATTCCTTAAAAAACTGGAAATAGAACTGCCATATGACCCAGCAATCCCACTTCTGGGCATACACACTGAGGAAACCAGATCTGAAAGAGACACGTGCACCCCAATGTTCATCGCAGCACTGTTTATAATAGTCAGGACATGGAAGCAACCTAGATGCCCATCAGCAGATGAATGGATAAGGAAGCTGTGGTACATATACACCATGGAATATTACTCAGCCGTTAAAAAGAATTCATTTGAATCAGTCCTAATGAGATGGATGAAACTGGAGCCCCTTATACAGAGTGAAGTAAGCCAGAAAGATAAAGAACATTACAGCATACTAACACATATATATGGAATTTAGAAAGATGGTAACGATAACCCTATATGCAAAACAGAAAAAGAGACACAGAAATACAGAACAGACTTTTGAACTCTGTGGGAGAAGGTGAGGGTGGGATGTTTCAAAAGAACAGCATGTATACTATCTATGGTGAAACAGATCACCAGCCCAGGTGGGATGCATGAGACAAGTGCTCGGGCCTGGTACACTGGGAAGACCCAGAGGAATCGGGTGGAGAGGGAGGTGGGAGGGGGGATCGGGATGGGGAATAAGTGTAAATCTATGGCTGATTCATATCAATGTATGACAAAACCCACTGAAATGTTGTGAAGTAATTAGCCTCCAACTAATAAAAAAATTAAAAAAAAAATATGTTGTCTAGGTTGGTCATAACTTTCCTTCCAAGGAGTAAGTGTCTTTTAATTTCATGGCTGCAATCACAATCTGCGGTGATTTGGGGCCCCCCAAAATAAAGTCTCTCACTGTTTCTGTTGTTTCCCCATCTATTTGCCATGAAGTGATGGGACCAGATGCCAGGATCCTAGTTTCCTGAATGTTGAGCCATAAGTCAACTTTTTCACTCTCCTCTTTCACTTTCATCAAGAGGTTTTTTAGTTCTTCACTTTCTGCCATAAGGGTGGTGTCATCTGCATATCTGAGGTTATTGATATTTCTCCTGGCAATCTTGATTCCAGCCTGTGCTTCCTCCAGCCCAGCATTTCTCATGATGTATTCTGCATATAAGTTATATAAGCAGGGTGACAATATACAGCTTTGATATTCTCCTTTTCCTATTTGGAACCAGTCTGTTGTTCTATGTCCAGTTCTAACTGTTGCTTCCTGACCTGCCTAAAGGTTTCTCAAGAGGCAGGTCAGGTGGTCTCGTATTCTCATCTGTTTCAAAATTTTCCACAGTTTATTGTGATCCACACAGTCAAAGGCTTTGGCATAGTCAATAAAGCAGAAATAGATGTTTTTCTGGAACTCTCTTGCTTTTTCGATGATCCAGCGGATGTTGGCAATTTGATCTCTGGTTCCTCTGCCTTTTCTAAAACCAGCTTGAACATCTGGAAGTTCACGGTTCACGTATTGCTGAAGCCTGGCTTGGAGAATTTTGAGCATTCCTTTACTAGCATGCGAGATGAGTGCAATTGTGTGGTAGTTTGAGCATTCTTTGGCATGGCCTGTCTTTAGGATTGGAATGAAAACAGACCTTTTCCAGTCCTGTGGTCACCACTGAGTTTTCCAAATTTGCTGGCATATTGAGTGCAGCACTTTCACAGCATCATCTTTCAGGATTTGAAATAGCTCAACTGGAATTCCATCATCTCCACTAGCTTTGTTCATAGTGATGCTTCCTAAGTCCCACTTGACTTCACATTCCAGGATGTCTGGCTCTAGGTGAGTGATCACACCATCGTGATTATTTGGGTTGTGAAGATCTTTTTTTGTACAGTTCTTCTGTGTATTCTTGCCACCTCTTCTTAATATCTTCTGCTTCTGTTAGGTCCCTACCATTTCCGTCCTTTATTGAGCCTATCTTTGCATGAAATGTTCCCTTGGTATCTCTAATTTTCTTGAAGAGATCTCTAGTCTTTCCCATTCTATTGTTTTCCTCTATTTCTTTGCACTGATCGCTGAGGAAGGCTTTCTTATCTCTCCTTGCTATTCTTTGGAGCTCTGCATTCAAGTCGGTATATCTTTCCTTTTCTCCTTTGCTTTTCACTTCCCTTCTTTTCACAGCTATTTGTAAGGCCTCCTCAGACAGCCATTTTGCTTTTTTGCATTTCTTTTTCTTGGAGATGGTCTAGATTCCTGTCTCCTGTATGATGTCATGAACCTCCATCCATAGTTCATCAGGCACTCTGTCTATCAGATCTAGTCCCTTAAATCTAAAATATAAAAAATAATTTAACATGCTTCAAAGATCGAACTTTATGAGCAAAACTATAAAACTCTTAGGATAAAACACAGGTAAAAAAATCTTCACGACCATAGTGGCTTCCTAATTTTTTTTAACCGTTACATCTTTTGGTGGAATTTTGGGGACCTGTCCTGCGTTTAATTGCATTTAAGCATCTAGAATGTTTGTGTGGTGGCGGGAGCCTGTTTCTCACAGAGACGGGCTGAGCATCACCTGTATTAAAATTATCTGGGATGCCTGCTGAACATGCAGTGTTTCTCAGACATTCCGCAAGCCAACGAGTGGGAAGCATGTGAATCTGTATTTTTATTAGTTCTGCAGGCATATTGTTTAAAAATATAAACCAGGTTATACTTTGTAGAATGTATTAAGACCTCCGGGATCTTTCGAAGATCCGCTTTCCAGGCCTTTAGTGTCAAGTTCTCAACCTCAGTGTCACACCAGGGAAGGTGCTCTGCAATAATCTGCAAGCAAGTCTGAGCAAAGCTTGGCTGTTCAGGACGTTGCGGCGCAGGCGCGGAGCCACGGCCGTTGGTATGCTTCCTCTTCTCCTTAGCGTCTCTGTCCTATAACAGGTCATCTGCTCCAGGAGAAGTAGGGCTGGGCGGTTGCTCAGGCAACGACTGGCTCTCTGTACTGAGCAGCCCACGAGTCTGAGTGGAAGTGTCAGTGACCTCGGGAAACTTGGTGAGACCCGGAGTTCGACTCAAGGGTTTCCCATTAATCCTTCCGGCTTCCTCTAGCTCCGCGCACTCAGGTTCCGTCTAAGCCAGGGTCCGGGCCAGGGTGTGTCCCGGCGCTCGGCCAGAGACGGCCGGTGAGTGGAGCACTCAGGGTCCTGGGGCCTGGACGGGTGGGCCTGGAGATTCTGTGAAATGGTCGTGCCGAAACAGGTCTCGCGGGGAACAGCAGCGAGTGGGTTGAGGGTGGCCTGGCTGCACATCCGGCCGAGAGGTGCCTCCGCGGTTGGGACCCAGAACGGTATCTCGCCTCCCAGCTGGGCATAGCCTAGTCCTTCGGCTGCAGCGACAGCGGGTGATGTTCTCCGGGTGAGCCCCTGGGAGATGGAAAAGATCAGAGTTGCGTTCTGCTCCGTTCTAGCTGGGCGAGGAAGGGCTTCTGTATTGGGGGTGTTTCCCAGATGTTTAGCGGGTGCTAGGCAGTGTTTTAAGAGTTTTTAGCATAATTAACTCATTAATCCTCGCTTTAACCCCATGAGATGTACTATTATTATCCTCAGTTACAGATGAGAAAATCGAGGCACATAGAGACGAAGTACCTTACTTGAAATTACCGAACTTGAGAGCAGAGTATTTTTTAATGATTCTGATGATGAGGGTTGGTGCTTGAACATAGCAGGTGTTATTTGTTGAGGTACTGACAAATCCTGTATATCAAATTCTGTGAATCTGTTATGACTATGAGCCAATCTTTATGGACACTGTTGTCTAAAGAGCATCTTTTGATAGACCTGGAGATTTGACCACCTCTGTTCTAGAGTTGAATGGAGGCTGCTGAGGCTAACTCTTTGGTGCATTGGCAAAGGCTCCAGGAAGTAGTCAGCCCCGTACCAGAAAGCAGAGCACTAGGAGAAGAGCTATTCAAATTTTTTTTTTAATGTAGAAATTTTCTTCAGTGTGGTTTCTGTGTGTCTGTCATAGGTGTCACATACACAAACAATACATAATAACAGTTACACATGTCATGAGCTTATTTGAAATGCCAAAACAACTGAACAACTGTATGGGTGGGGTGGGGGGGGTGGGGTGGGGGGAACTCTTATACTGCACACTATATACGCATTAGCTAAATTAGAGATAATCTTATACCAAACTGGCATATTTTACCAATCATTAAGTATTAAGAAGCATGAAAGTAAACCCTCAAAATTGGCTCTCTCCTTAGAACTCTGTTCTAGTTCTTTCTCTGTTCAGGAGATTCTGCCTATTTTTAGATAGTCTATGTTTTAAGGGTTCCAGTGAGTCAGTTTATAACTGTCTTCAAATTTCAGATCTTCCTGGTTTCCCTTTGTCTCCAAAAACCTGAGCATTTTATCAAAAATAACCCTTCTCCAAAGTGTACTGTAACATGTAAAAATATAATAATATCCCACTATATACAAAATTCCCATTGTACCTACTTCACCTTTATGGAGTGTGAATGTTCTCAGATCTTCAAGGACTTCTGTTGGGGATGAGGACTTTGCTTTAGAGGATTTAGAGGCTTTGCACTTTACTGCCTGAGAGATTCACTATTTATCGATTGTGTAACTGTTAATACTTTAGTTCCATTGCACTGGAGAAGTAATTCTCTACCTTTAAGACCTACCGTCCCTGTACTATCTTGAAATAAAATTTATAGATAATATTAACTACCTACAGGTATAATATCACTATATTACCTTAATTGTAATAAAAAGGAGAAAAAAAAGGAAAGTAATTTAGAATAATATGTATTTCAGCATGTAAATGATTGGATAAAACAGACTATTGTACCTATACATAGAATCACTGTGAATGCAACAGCTGTGAATGCAGGCTGATATGTGAATGTCGTAGTTATGAATCTAATACCATAAGTGGTGTGATTTTCCTAAAATGGTGAACAATTCCTAGTATCATTCAAAGAGAAAGAAGTGTATTTCCTTGATTTTGCACTACATAGCAAATTTCTACAAAATACTTTGTATTTACATGGAAAGTAATGGTGCATTCCAGCCTCACGTAACCATTAAAATTTTTTTAAAAATCTGGCAGGATAAGGAACATTCTTTGTTTTTGCAGAAATAGCCATCATCATTGGCCCCCTCCAAATTCTAATAACACCATGAAATCAACGTTCCAACCAAAACAAACAAAAAACCCTCACAAATTCTCAAAACTGCCAACAGAATAATGGCAGAGTAGCTTAAGGATCTGGGCTGCAAGAATGTAGACCAGCCAACCTAAGCAGTTAGGCAAATTCCTACTAAGAAATATTAGCACCATAAAGTATGCAACTGGATTTTATTCCAAGGTTCTAAATACATTAGAAATTCTGACTTATCAATCAGCTCAGTGGTAGGGTCTTGCATTCCCTGTTTCCAGTTGAAACGAATGTTCTTGGCAAAGCTGGACACAGACAGCAGCAGCATCATGTTGCTCTGGAGGTTCTCCATGGATGGCTTCTTGATGAACATCTTCCAAGGTTCACTTCAACATCTGGAAGGTTCCTAGTCTCTGAGAAAGACAAGACTTGTGAAACCAGATATGCTCCTAACCTAGTGGATCTCAAATTGTGCTATGAGCAGAACCATTAGGGCAACTATTATACAATTTGTTGCCTACTGTCATACCCAAGGGCTCTGGGCAAATTTACAAGAGAACAGGTTAAGGAAAAAGCTTCAATGGGGAAACTCAAGAGTTCAGAGAAGGGCTTTCAGAAGAATAGGCACAGATTCCCATATCTTCCCCACTTTACTGCTAGAGCCAGGATGCTCTGCTAGATATTAAGTGTAGGTCAGTATTCTCAGAGAAGGCCTTGCTGTTCTTCCTTCTCATAAGGAAAGTGTAAGAACAACCTTGGGAGTAGGAAGATAAACAGACTGCTTGGTACAGTCTGAATGTGGGGTGCCAGCTTTTTAAAGGAGTCGTCTGGGAATGCAATTACCTAATACTTGGAAACAAGATCCTTGGCATTGTGTTGGACCTTCCAGCAGAAGAAAGAAACCACCTGTCTTATGGGAGACTGAGTTTATGTTTTAGATCCTCTAGCTCTGAGAAGAATGTTTGTAGAAAGGCTGGTCCCAGTGAGCATATTTTTCAGGCAACCTAGAGTGTTTCTTCTAAGGTTCATGTTGGACAATACAACTTGTCAAGTCATATGAACTTACTAAATACAAATGCCTGGGCCTCATCATACTCCCTAGGTCTGAGGTAATGCCCAGTATCTAGAGTAACAAGTTCCATAAGTGATTCTGATGGGTGTGTGTATAGCCCTTCTTTTGGAACCAATTTTAGTCCAGAATTTTCAGATACCCATTTTCTCCAGTGCTTCCTACCAGAGCCTTGTGAAATTTCACACTATCTTTTCTATAGATCAAAGCATTAACGTTGAGCTCTCAATAGCCCTGTGTTTCCAGCACCAATAGCCTTGTGTTAAATCACTTCTAATCAGCAGAATCCCCGTATGTGAACTGGACATGATCACCCAGTTGGAGGAAGAACAACTATACATACTGGATCTTCAGGGAACTGAAGACGGAACTGACCAGAAATATCTGTTTAGGTGAGTAGTGTTGTGAAAAGACCACCAATTTGAAATTTAGGAGACATGAGTTTTAGTCTAAGCTCTTGTAATTTGCTGGGTGACTTAAGTTACTCAATCTGTTTCCTGTCCAGTGAGCAAGCTGGCCTCAATGAACTCTAAGTTAAGATCTGTTAAGATGAGATCCTTGGCAAGTGTTGTTAAACCTCTTAAATCTGGGGTCGTAGACTTGTTTAGAAGAGTACCTAAACTAGTTGGAAGAAGGGTTGGTGGATTCAGTGGGGATAGCGGTGTAATCATTAGAATTTCTGAAATTCTGTTTTCTCCAAGAACAGAACCGAGAAAATGGTTGCATCCAACCTTGACAGAGTCTTCTCACTTTTTGCTTTTAGGAGGGTGGTTATCTTTCTACATTTGAGAGTCTTTACTCTTCTCATCTGTTTCCTTTCTCTCATTTACCATAAGTAACTGGCTAAATAGCTAATAGCTCATTTTAATTTCTAATCCCTTATTTTCTACTCATCAATTGGTATGTCTGCTCATTTTCATTTTGGGGGGCTGAACATATTACCCAGTCCACTACTTGTATTTCTTGATATCTCTTTGTATCCACTGTGAGAACTCTGTTATCTCTTCTGGCCTCGTTCACTTCTCTTTCATTGTCCGTTTTAACTTTCTCCCTATATTAAGTTGCTAGTGTGCATGAATTAGTTGTCTCTTATTTCTGGTGGTTTATTTTCCTTGTTCTCCACACTGGAGACAGGTGACATTTGCACTTTAAATGTCTTTCAGATAGGGAAGATTTGAACTGAACCGAAGCATCACCACCAATCAGGCTGTCTTGGAAGAACTAGAGTTTCAGAGTCAGCAATGGAAAGTCTTCGAGGGAATACTGCCCAGCATCCTATGGATGAAGAAGCCTGTAAAAGTAAGGGCCAGTTATCAAGGCAGACAAAATGTCCTGTACAGAAGAAATCTTCTTTTGAGAAAACAGCAATCAGAAAAGTGTCAGTGTCTCTCAAGGAGATTTTCACTAAGGAAAGAGGCCCTGAATCCAGGAAATTTAATCTAAGCTCAAAATTTAATACACGGCAGAGAATTCCAAAGGGAGCTAGGTCCCCCAAATCTAGGAAAAACTCCAAAGATAATTCAGACTTAATTAAACACCAAAAACTCTTTCTGCAAAGGAAGCCTTGTAAATGCAATGAATGTGGTAAAGCCTTTAGTTATGAATCAGACCTCATTGTCCACAGGAGAATTCATGGCGGAGAAAAGCCTTTTGAATGCAATGAATGTGGGAAAACTTTTAGCCGAAGTACACACCTTATTGAGCATCAAAGAACTCACACTGGAGAGAAACCTTACGAATGCTCTGAATGTGGAAAAGCTTTTAGCCGGAGTACACACCTTAGTCTACATCAGAGGATCCATACTGGAGAAAAACCATATGAATGTAGTGAATGTGGAAAAGCCTTTAGCCGAAGCACTAACCTTAGTCAACATCAGCGAACTCATACTCAAGAAAAACCTTACAAGTGTAATGAATGTGGGAAAGCCTTCAGTGACCGTTCAACTATAATTCAGCACAAACGAATACACACTGGAGAGAATCCCTATGAATGCAGTGAATGTGGAAAAGCTTACAGTTGGATCTCATCTCTTATTGAACATCAGAGAACACACACTGGAGAGAACCCCTATGAATGCAATGACTGTGGAAAAGTGTTCAGTCGAAGCTCATCCCTTGCTGAACATCAGAGAATCCACACTGGAGAAAAGCCCCATGAGTGTAGAGTGTGTGGCAAGGGCTTTAGTCGGAGCTCCTCCCTTATTATTCACCAGAGAACTCATACCGGAGAGAAGCCTTTCAAGTGTAATAGCTGTGAGAAAGCCTTCAGTCAAAGTTCAACTCTTATTAGACATCAGCAACTTCACACTAAAGAGTAATATCTGAGTTTTCACTAATCTTGGCATAAGAGCACATAGCATAACCTCCTATAGCTGAAGAGAAACATATACTTGTATGAATTTTCCTTTCCCACTAGCTATAAGCCAGTTTCAAGCTGGCCATCCTTCCTTTGTGGAAACTAAGTGGTTAAATGAGTGATCATTCCAACAAGGGCGGATAAACTTTAAAAACCTTAAGATATTCAATCTAATATTTTGGAGGGCTCCAGTCTTAGAATATACCTTTACTACCTTACACCTTTCAGTCCTTCACCTTATCTCTTCCGTGGAGCTTTGGTCCCTGAACAACCAGTGAACCTTTTTCTTTCCCAACCACATCAGCCCCTTTACTTAAAAGAGGAAATCCTGCGTGTGGATGTTTCCAGGCTTGCTGGCTCTAGTAGCAGAAGAGAAGCTGGCTTCAGAACAAAAATCTACCCATTAGTTTGGGGATAACAATAATAAGGCGAGTTCAGTCTCTGGACTTAAAGGACAGTTTTTCTTTTCCTTCCTCCCTCACCATTTTTGGCTATACCATATTTTCCTCAAAGTATAATCCATAGTTCTACTAACGTGCCTAATTAATCCTAGTATTATTTTATCTTATCCTGACCAAAAATGTCCTAAAAATCTTATATTTAGTTCCTACATTATCTTTTTTTTTAAAAAAAAATGCTGCCCTATATTAAAAACATTTTTTGTTTACAGACTTCATGAAATGTGTACCCTCTGGTTCTGACTCTCACCAATCTTGTAAAGCTGATCTATTGAGGACAAACGCAGTACCTACCTCTCAGTCCTTTTCCTACTTGACATTTGCAGAATTGGCACTTTGGGCTACTCTTATGCCTTAAAATTTGAGCCTCTGGAATCCATGATTCTGTGCTGATCCATGAATTTTTCTACCTCCCAGCACTTCTCTGATTAACAGTGATTAGCTCTGTGACTTTGGGGCAAGAGTTGAACCAGAATAATTTCATTTTATTGGCTATAATACTTATGGTTATTCAATTAGATTATAAGCTTCTTAAGACAGTAATCTTATTTTAGATCCCTACAAAACATCCCACAGTGCTGAGTGGTCACTAAATGCCCCATAATTATTGCTTACTCATTCTTCTCCATCATGGGTAATCAGCCTGCTAGGGTTTATTTGAAATGGCTTAATAGTTGATTTCTTTCTCTGTGTTCCTACTGCTGCTGCCAACTCCTTGGTAGTTTGGACCTAGATTACCAGAGTGAACACACTGTTGCTGCTCTTATCTCTGTGTCTTTAGCTAGCTGTTTTACTAAACTATCACTTAGCTCAGAAAGAATCTAGTTTCCCATTGTCCCCAGGAAAAAGTTCAAACTGCTTTAACTTGAAGACCTTCCACAGTTGGATCTATTTATTTATTTTCCATTACTTCCCAGTACAACTGGGCGGCCCTACCCTTTATCTCTGTCACACCCTTTCTCTTCACACTTGGCTTCCTTTCAGATCATTCCATGGCATTCTTTTACATGTCCTACTTTCTTCCTTGTATTAACATCTCCAGAAATCTTTTATAAAAGCCCTTCTCACATCCTGCCTTCACTGTGATACTTTCAATTGCCCACCTTCTTAAGAAGTCTTTTATAGTGATGGTTTGCATCATTCTGCCGTATTACATACTTTCTTATTCTGTTATCTGGTTCTGTCAAGTGCTTTTGATCCATGAACTTTTTTGAAGTTAGAAATTGTCTTAAATCTTTTAGGAGCCCCATCTACCCAACAAATGGATTCTAGTTTTAACTTAAATTGAAAGGGTTTAATTTAATGGTGCATTTGCTTTAATCTTTTGAATGGTGAGATAACCTCATGAATCTTTTGGTCATTTTTGTGTGATCTTTAATTATGTACATTAAGCCTTGGGACTGGCTCTCCTTCAGAGTTCCTAGGATGTTGGCCTCTTAGCTTTCTACTTCATGAGAGGTGGGTTTATTCATATAAAGTAATGAAAACAGTGCCTGACATAATAAGTGCTCAATAAATGCTAATAGTTATCATTCTATTTCTTCATATCTGCCTGTAATCTTTCATTTCAATCCTGAAGGACCTGTAACCACAGAAATGGAAAACTAGGATCACAATAAAAAATAAGAAGATATTTCTTCTGACTGCCATCCTGGACAATAGTCACCTACTTTATTTTAACTCTATTGTGTATCACAAATGACTCAAGGCAGCTTACAAGATATGATAAAACAGAAAACTGAAAACAATACAAATCAGCATTAGAGAAAGGAGAAGTTGCCTAGAAGATCAAGATCATGACAAATAGTAGTATGCCATATGGTTATTCAGGTAGAGATGCAAAGTGACCATTCAGGTGAAGTGAGGTGCTCATTTGCTTACACTGTATTTGGATGGGGAGGAAATGTCCATTCTTCAAGGAAAGCCTGATAGATTTAAGATTAATTTCTCCATTGGCCTTCATGTAATTATACAGTGCACGTTTGATAACAAAAATTAAGTTATGTGTTCTCCACAACACCTTGCAAACAGTGTATTTCCCAGTGAATAAATATTGAGTTCTTAGTGGAAGTCTCAGAAAGGCAAATATGAAGATTCTTCTTGGGGTGGGGTGTGGTTAGAAGCAGCAGAGGACAGAGTATACTGCATAATCAAGTAATTACTGGGTGCCAGAACAGCTCTTTTCACACATTTGAGTGATTTTACTTAACATATTATGGGATGAAGAAACTGAAATTTACAAATGTTAAACAGCTTACCCAAGGATCAGGGTTTGACCCCACTACTGGACCTCTTGGGCTTTCCAGGTGGCTCAGGGGTAAAGATTCCGCCTTCAACGCAGGAGACACAGGTTCCATTCCTGGGCTGGGAAGACCCCCTGGAGAAGGAAATGGCGACCCACTCCAGTATTCTTGCTTGGCGAATCCCATGGATAGAAAACCTGGCAGGCTGCGGTCCATGGGCTTGCAAAGACTCAGATACAATTTAGCAACTAAACAACAACTGGATTTAAAGGAACAATCCTATGAAATTGGTGACTAGATATGGGCAGGAAGAAGAGGGACCAGGAATTCCTTAATTGCTGTTAACTTTCATGTAAGCTATGTAAGGCATGAAGTGGAAGAACTAAGTTAGTTAGAGGCTAACTCAGCAGTTAGCCATGCATACAGAACGTTAAAAAAGTTGAAAACCTGATATGATTAATTTGCGACTCTAAAGTCAATGTGGAATCCAAAACTTTTGGAATTTTTGGTGGGGAAGTCGGGTCAAAAGAGTGATCTGGAGCGGGGAGTCTTATTCTAAGGAAAAAAGGAGGATCTTCCAGTGCGGCCAAAATCATCGTGACTCGGCTCACACTGAAGCATGTCTTCAGAACACTCTGTCTTTGCACGGAGCCCCTATCCAGACTGTCAGCGTGGGCCATTTCTGGAAACGCCGTAGGTGGATTGGGAGAAAGGTTCTCGGGGAGGCAAACTGCCTTCCTTATCGTCATTCGACCAGAAGGAGGCGCTCGAGTGCGAAGACCACCGCGGGGATAAAGGCCTCATCTCCGCGCTTTCGCTGTGCTCCTGGACTTTCACGGTGACCTTTGTGTGTCCAGATTTCCCCTAACAAAGCTGAGACGGCTACTCCTAGAAGCCACTGGATGGGGGCCAGCGACCGTCTTAACCGCCCCGAGCCATCTTCTAGCTTCCTGGGAGGCGCTCTGAAGCTAGATCGGCCAAAGAGTTCGTCCTACACCTGAGAACTACAATTCCCAGAAAGCTCAGAGACTCGCAGTCGACACAGCGCTAAGACTCTATTTCCCAGAAGTCTTAGGGCCAATTCCCATCCTCATTGAAAACCCCTCTTTCGTGTCTCTCCTGCTGAAGATTCTAAAGGCTGTTGTGGTGGGCGATGCAATGCAACGAGCTGTGGCGATACCAGTGAACCTCATTTTGGGAAGGTATCCTAGCCTGAATCTCTGTCACTTCTTTTTCCAGATAATTGATAAAGCAGAGTGAAGTTTTCACCCTTTTCCGTTAGATTTTGTTCTTTTAACTGGTGTGTTAGGCGCCTACTGTGTTAAATCTACTTTTCTGATATGTGAACTGAGATTGAAGATCTCAGTTTCTTAGCTATTCATTCAGCTTCATTAAAGAGGCCACGTTAAAAAAAAAAAAAAAAGGGTCCACGTTCTCCCTGCCGCCCACCCCCTATCCTAACATGCACAAACACACTCTGAAAAGCAAAAAATAAAAACCTGGTCGCATTACTTTGATCATCCCTGAACGTAGTAAATGTTCTTTCAGCCTCTTTTTCTTCTTCTGATATCTATATATCTACATATGCTAGATATGGAGATGGATTTTGTGTATACATAACAAAAAAAGCTTTAGTTTTATATAACAAAAGATTTACCATATACATTTATCTTGAACTTCCCCCATATTAGTTAATATTTTCCAATATAATTTTTAATGGTACCATCAAAGAACTAATCCTGTCCCTGTATCAAGCATTCCTTTTCCAGCTTCCTAAATACCAGTTTTTTTTATTTGGAAACCCTAGCAAATGCTTCAATCTGCTGTCAAAACAACTTTATAAAATTACTGTTATTTTATTACTTGTGATAATGACATTATGGTTATGTTTAAAAGGAAGAAAAAGTCCGTATTGGTTAAAAGATAAATGGGTTCAGTGGTGATGGTGTTTAGTCAGTCACTAAGTCGTGTCTGACTCTTTGCAACCATTTCCCATGCCAGAATACTGGAGTGGGTTGCCATTTCCTCCTCCAGGGGATCTTCCCCATCCAGGGATTGGCAGGCCAGATCTTTACCCCTAAACCACCAGGAAAGCCCCAAAACATACATACAACAAGATACAAACAAAAGATACAAACAAGAAGACAAATGACGTCTGGATCTTACTTTAAAATATTCCAGGAAAATAAAAAAATTTTTAAATAAAAAGTCAGGGAGGGATTGCTAAACAAGATTGGCAAATATTCATTATTGTTTAGTCTGGGTGAAGAATACACCGGAGTTCACTTTTCTGTTTTGTGTTTATTTGAAATTCTCTGTAATAATTTTTTTAAATGTATACTAGCATTCTTTTTGGAACAATGTGTCCAGCTAATACCTTCCAACCTCATGTTCAAGTCATCCTTTGACCTCTGCTCAAATGAAGAATTTTCAGCTCCTGTTATATCTGTAATGCTGACTGATTCCTTTTCCTGGGACCCATCTTCTTACTAGCTTTTTTCACTGTACCTCTGAAACTAAAGTAAATCTCAGCTCCTTAGAGAACACGTTTTACCTTCATGCTCTCCCACATTTCAGTCTTCTCCTGATCTCTCCTATGTAAGTGACTATGGCATCTATCTGGCTTTTAGACTTCTGCTCTATTTCATGCTAAGTGGCACCAATGTGCCTGAAAGAGTAGTTGCTCAGTAAATATTTGTTGAATCAATATCCACATGGGTGACTCATCCAGCGAACATTCTGCCGTTTATCTGGAACCTTGGGGTCTTGGCAGGCAGGAATCCCCACGCCTGTGTGTAATGCAGCAGCTGCTGTTTGTGCTTCTCCTCTCCCACTAGTGGATCTTATCCTTCCCTTTTTAATTCTTGTTCCAAAAGTCCTCCTCCTCCTCTGCCTTTTAAAGGTGCCTGCCATCTGCTCCCCACCCACAAGCTTCTGTCCTTCACACGTTCCACACCCACTATCCATCCCAACATTATATACCATTTCTTTCTGCCTCCTTGAGGACTTTGCTCTCACATTCCTTTCACTTTTCAGACTCTCCTTTTCTAGTGACTCATTATCACTTTAAACAAATCTAATTGCTGTTGTTCAGTCTCCCAGTCGTGTCCTACGCTTTGCAACCCCATGGGCTGCAGCACACCAGGTCTCCCTGTCCTTCACCATCTCCCAGAATTTGCCGAAGTTCATGTTCATTGATTGCATGAACATTGCAGATAGATGACTCATTGGAAAAATCCCTGATGCTGGGGAAGATTGAGGGCAGAAGGAGAAGAGGGTGTCAGACGATGAGATGGCTGGACAGCATCGATGCAAACAAGTCTAATAGGTCACTCTTATTTAAAAACATAGTCAAAGCTGTGGTTTTTCCAGTAGTCATGTATGGATGTGAGAGTTGAACCATAAAGCTGAGCACCAAAGAATTGATGCTTTTAAACTGTGGTGTTGGAGAAGACTCTTGAGGATCCCTTGGACTGCAAGGAGATCAAATCAATCAATCCTAAAGGAAATCAGTCTGGAATATTCATTGGAAGGACTGATGCTGAAGCTGAAGCTCCAATACTTTGGCCACCTGATGTGAAGAACTGACTCATTGGAAAAGACCAAGTGATGAACAGGGAAGCCTGGTGTGCTGCAGTCCATGGGGTCTCAGTGAGTCACTCAGTGACGCGACTGAGTACGTGACTGAACTGAACTGATTTAAAAACATTCTACTTAAATTCACATGCTGCTTTACCCACCCAACTAATTCTACCCTCAGAGCTTCCAGGAGTGTGGCTCAGCCAACAACTCAATTTTGGCCCAGGGAAACTGATTTCAGACTTCTGGACTACAAGTCTGTGAAAATAGATATGTTGTTTTAAGGCACCAATTTGTTACAGCAGCCGTAGAAAATGAATACATTTTTCTTTTGCTCTTGCTCTTTCAGGCTCTGGGTGTAGTTTGATGCTACCACCCACATGCTAGATGTTAGATGCTAGTGTTAGATGCTAATGTTCCACTCTCCTTTGCTGGTTCCCTCTCTTGGTTAAATTTTCTTCAGTTAAATTAAGTATGATCATTAGTTTCTGCCTGGGACGCTGCCTAGAAGTGGAGTGAAAATGGGCCACATAAGAAGTGGCCCCTGAAAATATCTTCCTTCATCAGTAGACATGCTCCTTGTTTCCTGGTCTTCTTGGGCAGTGCCATAACCGTGGCTCCAGATTTCTCTTGGAGAAATCTGCTCAAAGTAATCTGCTCAGAACTACATTGCCCAGAGGCCTCAGTAAGGATAAATTCTCTTGGACCTGGATCTTGAGCCTTTATGCTTTCTCACTAGTCCAAGATGGAGATGAATGCCCTCACCCCTGTTCAAGGGTGAGTTCATCCATGGCCCAGGCACCCATCTGAGCCCATCTGAGACAAAGGTGTGTCCAAGACAGGGTCTAGAATACAGGTTCCATCACACTTTGAGGTCATTCATATCATCTCCCCCCTCCCCCAAAACCATCTTCCCAAGGACAAATCCAGAGAAAGAGAAACTTCTCTGACTTTGGTCTTGTCATAGATTTTTCCTGGGAACCATTCTCTACCATTAGCTGGACAGATATATCACCACTAAATTTTAATATTTGCAGTTTATAGAGGAAAAAGGTAATTAATTTTTTAAAATGTCTTGCTACATCTCTTAAACCTTGAACTATAAACACTCTCCAGCACTGATAGGCCACACAAGAGAGCAAAGTAATTATATGTGATTTAACATTATATCTTCTTTCAATGCAGCAAGTTGACATGATTTTTATTTTTTTGGCCACACTGTGGGGCATGTGGACCAACCAGGGATAGAACCCACACCCCTGCATTGGAAATGCAGTCTTTAAACACTGGACAGCCAGGGAAGTCCCACGTATACATGATTTTAATTTTGCAGGTTGTTTTTGTAGTTGAACCAGAATTTCTGCAGGGAAACAACTTGATTCCTTACACCTTTGTGTAAGGAGCTTTAGTTCATGCAAGGACCAGTCTGGGGTTGAGGTGCTATGGTCACCCACACATAGGCAGGTAGATTTTCCCCACTGAAAATTTGGTTCAGATGTCAAGTCTGATGACTCCCCACATGCTCCAATAGAGTATGAAAAGGTTTATTGTCCATAAATAAAACCTTTCTGGGGAGAGCACAGCAGGATCCCAAACTGGCCTGATAATAGCCCGAGAGCAGGGAGGGATTTCCATATCAGGTTTATGGTGGATGGGGTTGGACTGGGATTGGGGTTCATGCATGTGAGCCAGGGATTGTGTGGTTTGAACACCCTCTACCCAAACACCAAGGGAGGAAGCACCCAGGCTTGCTTATTTAGCTTGCCCAGAGAGGAAGCATAAGGGAAAAGGAGGGGGCTTGAAATCTGTCAGCAGTCAGTCATCAAAATATAAACAGACTCAATTACAGGTGGTGTTTTGCATGAAGGGTCAAGAAACTTATGGAAAATAATTCATCCTAAGGGAAATGAAGGTGGATATGTTCCAGGTATCAAAGGCAGAGTGCCAATAGCTCAGGTCAAGGATGATTTTGAGTACCACATGCTGTCTCCTGTTGTACAATCGTCTTTCTTAGCTGCTTGAACTATAGAGAGATCAAGTAACATTTTTCAAAGTGCTCTGTCTTCAGCTATCTCTATTAGCCCCAAAAGGCAAACAGGGAGGCATCTCAACTTTTTAACATAGCTCTTTAAGCCCCCCTGAACTCATATCACAGTATTCACAGGCCCTGTGTCCCTCTATTTTCTCACTCCCTTCCTAACTTCATTTCCTTATCTCTCCAGCCTGGATGCTATAATTTACCTAGGGACTTGGGCCATGATTATGATCATGTTGACCTCTCCCCCCATCCGTTTAATGTACTTTCTCTTCTTAACCTTCAACCAGTTAATCAATTATAAATACTTAGTGCCCAGCATTTGAGGTGGTAAGCCTAGAGGGTCATGTCTCCTTCCACTGTCTTTCTTCTTCCTCTTTACTGTAAAATTAGGAGGCCCAGGTTCTGTGGTTACTGTTTATTCTTGATTCAAAATGTTCCCAAATTATCAAATCCACTAGAACATTTGGCTATGTTCTCTCCTGTTTTAACAGTCATACCATTTATACTGTTTCAAGGTCAACCTCTCCACTTGTATACTGAAGCTCACAGCATCTAGTCTCTAAAGGCTCAACCTAGGACACTGAGACACCCAAAGATACATATGAAAATTAGTATTAGATTTTTTTGGTAAATAATAGGGAATTCTTTGCTTCATAAAGAACTATCTGGCTTTTTTAGTTATTTCTGAGATCCTTTTATTTTTGAACAGCTTCAGTGGCTGTGAAGCCTCTAAGATAAACTGAATCCCTCTGCTCCTTTTCTGGACTAATTATAACGGAAGTTATAGGAAGGAAGAAGTTATGACTTCTAACTTCAAAATCTCCCCTTTAGATTTTAATTTGGCTCTACTCTTTTGAGTATGATGTTAAGGAAGTAATGTTAGTGTTATAGTTGGTGTTTATGGCATATAACTGACAAAATTAAGAAAAAAGTTTGAAACTTAAAATTACTCACTCTGCTCTTAAAATAGGAATAAAGAGGGAAGGTTAAGTACATGGCTAAGGGACAGATCAGGTGATAAAGGACCAAACCTTAGTTTACCACAGTGTATAAGTAGATTGGTATCTCTGAGAAACAGCAGCAATTGCAAATTCACCCACTTTGGGAAAACTCGGATAGCTAGCAGAGAGTTGTGAGATCGTGTTAAGTTCTGGAACCACACTGCCTATCCCTTCTCCAGGCCTATATTATCTGGGAGTGGTTAGCACACATCCAGTCTGAGAATATAAAGGCATGAAAGATCAGATTTGTTTTTAATAAAAGAAGAATTAAGTTAGGCAGTGATCACACATTCCTAGTGTTCTGGGTTTGATCTGACCCTTATCTATGAAGAGATCAAATTAAAGGAACAAAGTAAAATCTTTCAAGGTTAGTGAGAAATTCCCAAATAAATTCTGTTCCCTCATATGGGAATCAGTGTGGTAAAAGAACAAGAGTCTTCTTGTTCATTCCAGACAAACTCTGGTATTTTCTATTTTGGGATCTCCTTTGAAACAGGAGGACCCTTCACCTGGATATAGAAACTTCATTTCCTCATGCTGTGGGAGTGGCTCAGATTCCAACCAAAGTGTATCCTATAACCTAAGATCCATTCCTCTCTGCCAGTGTCTACCTCTCTGCTGTGGAATAAATAAAATCCCTACATAAGGGAAGCCTTGAGAAATTAAGAAATACCAAGATGACATTTCTTCAAGGATGTTT